>NC_133324.1:948087811-948387811 GCF_042186555.1 Aquarana catesbeiana | reverse complement strand
AAATATTGATTTGACTTGGGATTATTTTTTTGTTTATGTAGGTTGGTAATTAAAGAATAATTAAAGATTAAAAAATATTACTTTTGATGTCTTTTGAAGCATGCTCACTCTCGGCATGTGCCGAAAAACTACTCTAGTATACTTCTATATACAGTGCAAGATTATGCTTGCTTGCAGTTCCTTGGCTTTCAGCTAGGTGGCGATGTTGAACAGCTGTAAATGCTGCAGCAGCTGACCTGTCAATCAACTTGACATCCTTCATTGTCATCCTGCAGCTTCCACCCATCTCTCCTCTAGTCCATGGCTGCCAGGCCTGAGAACACTCGCAGCTACTGTACCGGGTTTAATGTTTAACCTGCTCTTCTGTTCACAAGTATTTCCTGCTCTTGGCTAAGAATTCCAAATATGATATCTGCATTTAAATTGTGGCCCCAGGGTGTCGGGTCCAGGGTCTATAGCCAGCAGACAGATTTAGGTCCCTTCTTGCTCCGTTAGTCCTCCAAATCATAATAATAAAGTACAAACGTTCCCAACATAGTCCTATTGCTGAATAGTTAAAGGGGCATTCCACCTGAAAGGGTCATTTAATTGTTGGTGGGGCTTAGTGGGCCTGTATTTTTTTATGTCTTGGAAACTCCAACAGTGAGATCTCCTTGCCATCAATTTCCGACTCCTATTGTAACATTCTACATTATATAAATAAATAAAAACCCAACAGGGATGGTGGGAACCCTTCATATTGGGCACAGCAGGTGTACAGATCTGAAAACTCAGCACAGGGATGGCGGGAACCCCTCATAATGTGCTTAGTAGGTGTACAGACCCAGGAACTCAGCTCAGGGATGGTTGGACCCCTCATAATGGGTACTGCAGATGTGCAGAACTGGGAACTAAGCACAGGGATGGTGGGAAATCCTCATAATGGGCACAGCAGGTGTACAGACCAAGGAACTCAACACAGGGATGGTGGGAACCCCTCATAATGGGCACAGCAGGTGTGCAGACCCGGGAACTCAGCACAGGGATGGTGGGAAGTCCTCATAATGGGCACAGCAGGTGTGCAGACCAAGGAACTCAACACAGGGATGGTAGGAACCCCTCATAATGGGCACAGTAGGTGTGCAGACCTGGGAACTCAGCACAGGGATGGTGGGAAATCCTCATAATGGACACATCAGGTGTACAGACCCGGGAACTCAACACAGGGATGGTAGGAACCCCTCATAATGGGCACAGCAGGTGTACAGACCCAGGAACTCAGCACAGGGATGGTGGGAAATCCTCATAATGGGCACAGCAGGTGTGCAGACCAAGGAACTCAACACAGGGATGGTGGGAACCCCTCATAATGGGCACAGCAGGTGTACAGACCCAGGAACTCAGCACAGGGATGGTGGGAAGTCCTCATAATGGGCACAGCAGGTGTGCAGACCAAGGAACTCAGCACAGGGATGGTGGGAACCCCTCATAATGAGCACAGCAGGTGTACAGACCACCCAGGAACTCAGCACAGGGATGGTGGGGACCACTCATAACAAGCACAGCAGGTGTATAGATCCAGGAACAGACCACAGGCACGTTGGGACTGGGAGTCCTCCATAATGGGCACAGGAGGTGTACAGACCCGGAAACTCAGCAGGAAGTTCTAACAAGTCTTGAAAAAGTGGAAGAAAGTGTCAGAGGGTTTATCTCTCCAGCATCCACCAAACACTGAAATATCAGTTCTGGGTGGACTCCCCCCCAAATAGAGTATCATTTCACAATCTAGTAACTCAAGAACCAAGTCAAGGAGAACTCACCACTGGCACCCCAACTCGCCAGCAAGTGACTCTCCCTGCCACACTCCACCTGTAACTGAAATAACCTCTTCGGGTCCATGGACCCTTTAAAACAGGAATCTCTGCGCTGTGCATTATCATCTTGAACAGCCTCTGCTTCCTGTAAGAGGTCTTCGAGGATAAGCAGCATCATGGAGAGGATGACAGCTTGTCAGTCAGGACACTCTAATGTCCCCCAATAGTCACACACTATTATTATTATTATACATTTATATAGCTCTGACATATACCGCAGTGCTGTACAGAGAACACCAAGATAGTCACATCAGTCTATACACCAGAAGACCTTACACTCTAATGTCCCCACCACAGTCACACATACTATTATTAATATTATACAGTTATATAGCTCTGACATATACCGCAGTGCTGTACAGAGAACACTGAGCCAGGCACATCAGTCTCTGCACCAGAAGAGCTTACACTCTAATGTGTATGTAAATACGATAGTCATAATGAAATCATTACTGTGTGTTGTTTAAAAATCTTTTAGAGACGCAATCTACACAAAAGGCTCCTTCCTGCCGCCATTGTTCGGTGGCTTCCCCTCTAAGGAGTTTTATTCCTGGAGGAATATTGATGAGGAATTTCCCCCGACATGTTCCGGTCTGATGATGGACACCCCCAAGTTATACATTAACCCCGGTGCTGAATCCCCCAGCTGGGCAGACCTGGGCTCCTGGGATAGGGGCAGGAGATGGATTGGGGACAGATTAAAGATTAACCCGGTCACTCTGGAAGGTGACAGTTACAGTGACAGGGAAAGAAAAAAGATGGATGTGCAGGATTACAGGATTCATCATCACTGTGCAAGAGTGAAAGGAAATGTACAGGATTGTGATACTAGGAGTCATTCCTACAAGGATATTGTGTTTTTTATATATACAGTATATATATATATATATATATATATATATATATATATATATATATATATATATATACACATATATATATATATATATATATATATATATATATATATATATATATATATATATATATATATATATAAATATTGTAACAATATCATCTACAATATAATAATACAATTAACAATATGCTGTAATAAATACAATATAAAAAATCCACTATATAATAATTTATCTATAATATAACAATATCATCTACAATATAATAATATAATCTACAATATAATAATACAATCTACACGATAAAAATATCATCTATGATATGATATAACATCTGCAATATAACAATATCATCTACAATATAAGAAGAAAATCTACAATATAACAATATCATCTGCAATAAAATAATACAACCTATAATACAGTATAACAATATCATCTACAATATAATAATACAATCTACAAAATAACAATATCATCTATAATATGATATAACATCTGCAATATAACAATATCATCTACAATATAATAAGAAAATCTACACTATAACAATATCATCTGCAATAAAATAATACAACCTATAATACAGTATAACAATATCATCTACAATGTAATATTACAATCTACAATATAATACTATAATCTACAATATAATAATACAATATAATAATACGATCTACAATATAATATCTACAATATTAAAATATAATTTCCGGTGTAATAATACAATCTGCAATATAACAATATTATCTACAATATAATAGTACAATCTATTCCAGAATATAATAATATAATCTACAATATAACAATAAAATGTACACAAAAGAATATACCTTAATTTTTTTCAAACAAAAGAGAAACCAGCACACTCAAATATTTGGAGGGGGTGATGTTACTGCTGTAAAATATTCTTATATCTATAGATCAATTATTTCATTCTTTTACTATATTTTCCAACTATAAATTAGTGATGTCACCCCTTTAATATGCTTTATATCTGTAGAGTAGTGATGTCACATCTTCACTATATTTTATATCTATAGAGTAGTGGTGACAATACCTCACATGTGTGGCGTAATTCATGCTTCCATACACATGTGCGCCCTTTGCTGTGCATTTGCACTGAGGTGCGTACAAGGGTAAGAGGTGGGCTTTTATAAAGATAAATAATATGCACTGTATATATTTTTTTGTATTTGTTTGATTACAATTATTTTTTTACTTTTTTTTTTTTTATTGACCTTTATTGCTATCAGAAGGGGTAAAAAAAGCCCCCTATGTGATAGCATGGGCAGGTGACAATTCCTGTTTATGGAGAGGCCAGGGAGTCTTTTAGACCCCCCAATGTCTTTACTATCACTAATCAAGCACAGATTGGGCTTAATTAGCTGCATGCCCTGCTGAAGTAGTCTCGGGATGAGAGCTGTGAACCCAGAGGTGACATGATACATGCCGCTTCCGGGTTCATTGGTCACAGGGAAGGTTGGGGATTGTACTGTGTTGCAGCGAGGGAACAGACACTATTTTATTTTTGTTATGGGGAATTAGGACACATGCAACGCAACAGGGTATATGGTCCGCAAAGGTTTAGCTGCATGAAAATGTATTTCAAGTAGAAATCCAGTTCTTTCCTATAAGACCGTTCCCCAACTATGCTCTGCAGTTTAGAGCGAAAGAGAAACGACATGGGCCCTTCACGTCTACATGTGTGGGAAAGGGAATCCAACCTGCAGGGAACTCGGATCAGGTTGAAGTTCAGGAACTGTAGACATGGAGCAGACAAGGGGTCACCAAAAGTCAGACAACAGTCCTAATATTCATTGTCACATGGTAAATGGTTAACACCTAAGTCTGGTCCTACATGCAGTGGATGGGGGGGGCAGTGGCAAGGCGATTACATGCGGTATTGTAGAATTACATCACACTCTTTGTGTCTTCGATGTCCTAAGTGTCTACCGGTGATTTACAACCCCCAGATTCCCCCCAGACCTCAGACAACAAGGAAATGTCCCTCACCAGAAAACATCAAAGACAGACGGTTAATAATTATTAAAGAATCAACAGCAATGCTAATTATATTTGTCTATCCGGTTCCCCGTACAATTTATATGGGACCCAGAGAGCAGGCTGCACCATGTAGGACGCTGACCTACTCCATATACCTAAAGAAGAATCCTAGGTATGGACTGTGTTACTTAGTTACATTGATCCAGCTTGGACCAATGTATCTATGTATATACCATTACCTATGGAATCCCAGTATACCAGCATATCTCAACCATTTCAGCACAGAGGAACCCTTGAAATAACTTTCCAGTCTCAGGGAATCCCCTACTAAAAATGACTATATCTACATCTCATGATACATGTGATTGTCAGTGGGAAGAATGATCCTCACACTTGTGGTCATTGGGAAGAATTCCCCCCTTACAGAGAGCTAAAAAGATCAATGGCGTCAGTGGGAACTTATCTGAGAGGCAGAAATTACTCATTGCTCAAGGAACCCCTAGCAACCCTTGGAGGAACCATATGGTTCCATGGAACCGTGTTTCAGAAGCCCTGCTCTAGGGTCTCCAAACTTTCTAACGAAAAAGTGCCAGTTAACTGTCCTTCAGGTTTTTTAGGCAGGGTCAGACTGTGGCCAGTGGGATCAGAAAATGCCCTGTTGTCAGAGGGGGTAAACGATGCACCAATATTGGTGTCAGTGGATGGAATGCTCTCTCAAGGGCCTGAAAAAGGCAAGCAAAGGGCCACATCTGGCTCCCGGGTCGCAGTTTGGAGACCACTGATCTAGAAGATGGAAGTCACTGTACAGACACCGCAACCTCAGTGATCTCCACTCTCTCTCGAGTTCCGTGCCAAGCAGCTGCCCTGCTACTTATTGAACACAGGAGGTCGGCCACTCAGCACCATTCAGAGATCGCTTTGCGTTTTTTTCAATGAATGCAAAGTGTTCTCTGATTGGACAAGGTGCCGAGTGTGACTTAACCACCCCACCTCTCCATGTTGTCCAATCAAATAATGTTTTGCGTTCACTGAGTAAATGAAGAGCGATCTCTGAATGACACCCATACTGAGTGGCTGACCTCCTGTGTTTACCATGTAGCAGGGCAGCTGCTTGGCATGGGACCTGGATGCTAGTGGAGATCACTGGAGTACAGTCGTTTACTGCAGTAGATTCCAGGTTCTAGATCAGGGTTTCTCAACTAGGGTTCCTACAGAGGTTGCTAGGGGTTCCTTGGGCAATGAGCAATTTCTGCCTCTCAGATAAGTTCCCACTGACACCATTGATCTTTTTTGGCACAGGACTCGAGAGATTGTGGAGATCACTGAAGTAGTTGTGTCTGTACAGTGATTTCCATCTGCTGGAGCAGGATTTCTCAAACAGGGTTCAATGGAACTCTAGGGTTCCTCCAGAGGTTGCCAGGGGTTCCTTCAGCAATGAGCAATTTCTGCCTCTCAGATAAGTTTCCATGGACACCATTGATCTTTTTTGGCACAGGACTCGAGAGATTGTGGAGATCACTGAAGTAGTTGTGTCTGTACAGTGATTTCCATCTTCTGGAGCAGGATTTCTCAACCAGGGTTCAATGGAACTCTAGGTTTCTTCCAGAGTTTCCTAGGGGTTCCTTCAGCAATGAGCAATTTCTGCCTCTCAGATAAGTTTCCACTGACACCATTGATCTTCTTAGCTATCTTTAAGAGGGTAATTCTTCCCAATAACCACAAGCGTACAGAACATTCTTCCTACTGACCATCACACTAATGTATCATGAGCTGTAGATATAGTCATTTTTAGCAGGGGTTCCCTGAGAACGGAAAGTTATTTCAAGGGTTCCTCTGTGTTGAAAAGGTTGAGAAAGACTGTTCTAGAGGGATCCCATAAGTATGGTATATGCATAGTTAGACTGGGCCAAGCTAGATCAACATCTCTGCATAAAAATATCCATAACTGGAATTCATTTTTGAAGGGTTAGTCCACCCAGAACTGATATTTCAGTGTTTGGTGACCCCCCCCCACCCCCATTCATGGTTTCTTCTATCTCTCAGGGACTGCTGTGACACTTTTGAGGGGTTCCCCCTCTAGCTGTAGTCCCCTTATCCTAAACAGGGGCTACTATGACAATTTCGTTTTTGGCTGGGCTGTAGTTAGCTCGGACTGATTGTATAGTTTTTCACCTGGTTTTTCGCTAAGCTTAAAGTCTTACCAAACTCACAACAGGAAAATCAGTCTTTATATGCAGTAAAGCATGCTTGTTATACTCACTGTGAAACCTAATGGGTTAATCCTCCCCATGTATAAAGTCTGTTTGATCCTGTCTTCTCTGATCATCCCATTCTTCCACAGTCCCCAATCCATCTTCCGATAGTACAGAGCCTTGGGGGCACTTCTGCAAAATGCTTAGTTTTTTTTTTCTTTGGGAGAGTGCATGTGATCAGCACAGGGCCAATCAGCACTGTCCAGACAAAGGGTCAGGGTTCTTGCAGCCTCACATGACAGTCAGAGGAGAATGAAAACTCCTCCTACAAGCTTTAACCAGACACTGATAGAAGTCACAAGACTGCTATATTCTGCTAATGAAAAAAGGTATTTGGCAGTTGAAATTTACTAAAATAATCGCATTTCCTAGTTCTGTGTACTGTGGGAGATCAGATATAGCAAATGCAGGGCCCTGGGTTTAGTAACACGTTAAAGTGTAAGTAAACCCTCCTATCGTTTTCTGCCAAGGAAGCTGCCATCTTTGCCTCTGTTTAATCTACAACTGCCATGATGCTGCACATGTGATCAGTTATGACACCAGCCATTGGATGACTTGACAGTTTGGTTTAGAGCACAACCAATGGGAGTGTTACATTTCCGGCACATGCCGGAAATCAAACAGTTTTATGGATGGGTTTACTTCCGCTTTAAGTTGGTTTGTGAATTCTCACTGTCACTAGTATCACTGGTCATAGTATGAGATTTCCCAAACAAAACTAAGTTATGAATATTTATATTTCAATCAGCCAATCCAGTAGAGGTTTAGGCCACTGGTGCATGCTGAGGGAGGACATACATTTTTGGGACAGACCATGTGCTCTCTCTCTCTCTTTTTCCCTGGGCTGAGGCCTAGGGAGGTGCTGCCAGATGGAGCGCTGCTGTTGGGCCCAATAGCCTGGTTTGTGGTGTAACCTGTGCTAAAGAGATCCTGAAACTGTCCTACCTGGTCTGGAAGAACTGTGCCAAGTGGGAGACCCAAGAGAGGCCCCTTGCTGGAGAGAGCCAGAAAAAAAAGGCTGGTCTCTCAGAAGGGCCTGGTGCCTCACTAGGGTTGCCACCTCATCCCTTTAAAACCGAACACAGGTTCTGTGGCTGGTTAAGGTGGTAATCAAACTCACTTGGTGCCGTATCTGCATTAAATTAGCCTCAGAACCCGTGTAATTCATATGTGTTCGGGTTTAAAGGGATGAGGTGGCAACCCTATGCCTCACTCGGAGAATGCACTGAAATTTGAGAACATGCTTACGGTAGTTGCCGGGTCGGCATAAAGGTTCTGACACTGTGAAGCTGGACATTGATCTGGAGATTCTGAAGACAATCTGCTGTGCTATCTGGGACCCCTGACTCTCAT
Source organism: Aquarana catesbeiana (assembly GCF_042186555.1). Lineage (NCBI taxonomy): Eukaryota > Metazoa > Chordata > Amphibia > Anura > Ranidae > Aquarana > Aquarana catesbeiana. The sequence goes on along the minus strand of NC_133324.1, from coordinate 948,379,489 downwards.
CTCCTTATCTGTTCTTCAATAAAACTTTAAAAAGACAAAAGTGACTGGCACCCAATAACCTTTCTCGGTCCCACCGTTTTAGCCATGGACTCAACCCAGGGGATAGGGTTGCCAACTTTTCTTCAAGCCAAACCAGAAACACTTTAGTGGCATGGGACATCTTTGGGTGCCCAAAGGAGATTAGTAATGCGGTGTGCATAGTGAACAGTGGGTGTAAACAAATTGCTCTTGCTGATATCATTGCCCTGGCCCCCAGTAATACCGAACCTGCCCCCGGACAGCCGCCCACAGCTCCTGGATGGCAATAGATTTGTGTGTGACTATCTCGGTTACTTGGGGAGCCACAGCCTGGTCTGAATAATGTGTCCGGGTTTCAGTCCATCTGTAACCCGGGCACAACATTCAAAACCCGGGACTGTCCGGGTGAATCCTGGACAGGTGGCAACCCTACCCAGGGGGTGAAATGCTAACCCGCCCCTAGCCTCTGGAGGTGGTATCCTGCCTTTGGCATGTCAGAGGGGTGATACACTACCACCCCTACTGGATTTGTATTTATTTTATATTCTAGAAAATGTAAGAGGAGGAGCTGGGAACACATACACCCAAAAAATTCCCAGGTGGGCAGAACCAAAGCTTGGGAATTATGTCAGGGAAGTTTCACTGTAAATGTGCTTGTCTTGCAGAGAGGTCCGAAATGTTTTTCTCTTTCACACACACTTTAAGTGATTTGTTGTCCTACTGCCCATACAAAGAGATTTATGACACCTGTCTGGAGCAGTAAAGTCTGGTCTCGTGTCTGCTGTCACCTCCATGTAATTAGCCTCAATAACAAGTGAGAGCCCTATCAATAATTAGCCACCATATTGTCAACCGCAATGACCTCCCTTCCTTCTACATCACATTGTCACATAAAAGTCAATCATTGGCCATAAAAAAAGTCCTCGCTGAGCCTCTTGCTTCATTAAATTATCATTGGGTGCCTAGGAAAACAATTGAGCATTAGGTTAAAGTGGACCTTCCACGGTGTGGCCATTTCCCTGCCCCTCAATTCTTTTTTTCTTTGGTGACAACTAAAAAATTTTGGATTTCCCATCACTTTTTTACCATGACAATAGTCACCAGGGCAAAAAGAGAAGGTGGGAAAGACAGACATATTACATCCAGTACAAGAAAAAAGGCTTAAAATACACTTTAAGGTACAGATAGCAATTCAGGAACATAAGACCAGAACAACCCAGAACAGCAGAATCAAGCCTCGTACACACGATCGGACTCTCCGTCAACAAAACCGTTAAATTTTGTCCGAAGGGTGTTGGCTCAAACTTGTCTTGCATACACACGGTCACACAATTGTTGGCCAACAATTACGAACGTAGTGACGTACTACGTTGTTTTTCAGCTCTTTAGCACCACCCTTTGGGCTCCTTCTGCTAATTTCGTGTTAGTAGAAGTTTGGTGACTGTTGATTCGCGCTTTTCTTTTCGCGTTTTTCATTTCGTGCTTTTCAGTTCGTTTCTGAACGGCCGTTCATCAACCAGACATGTTGCGGAATCGGAGGAGATAACGTGTTATTTATTATTGGCCTTGGAGTTATTGCTTTGACATTATTTTTTTGGTTGAATAATGATTTGATTTGGTATATTTTGTATATTTTTGGATGCATAGAATGAACTTTTTGGTTAAGCACTATTGGCAGATAGAATGTCTAATTTTTTTTTTTTTAATGCACAATAAAAAAATTGTAGAGAAAAATATTTGGCTATGTGTTTTACTTCAAATGACAGTTTTGGGAGTAGGAAGTTACATTAAAAAAAATACAATGTAAAATTAACAAGTGACACCAACATAGTTGTATCTTTGATCTTATAAACTACGGGATAATGGTGATGTGGTAACTTTCACAAATTAAAAAAAAAAAAATAATAATAATATTATTCTTGATATCACTAGAAAAAAAAAGCCTTTAAAAATTTGTTTGCAATAACTCCATCAGTATCACCAGCAAAGCAGCTTCATTATTATCCCAATAAAGAAGAAGAGAATTGTGCGCTGCATTTCCAGATTTCATAATTTGCCGCGTCACGAATGTTAATTCTCCATTACGAACGCTAGTTTACAAGACCGACCGCTGCCGGCTTGTCCTTGCTTCAGGGCATGCGTATTTGTACTTTGGACTTTTGTCCGATGGACTTGTGTACACACGATCGGAAAATCCGACAACACACATTTGTTGGTGGAAAATTTGAAGACATGCTAGCCAACATTTGTTGGCGGAAAGTCCGACAACAATTGTTCGATGGAGCGTACAAACGGTCGGATTTTCTGCAAACAGCCTGTCATCACACATTTCCCGACGGAAAATCCGATCGTGTGTACGAGGCTTAAGAGTTGAAGGGAGATCTTCCAATGGGAAAGAACTGACCGCCATGAGATGCTCATTCTTTAGATGACCTACAGATTTATTGGTTTTAGAGGCTGTGCAGACCTATTTTTCTTAATATGTACAAAACATATAGACAAATCCATTAAGAGCCCTAAGCACTTGCAGCTGCTTTCCATCAGTTATTTAGGCCTAGAGTGGTATCCATTGAATGTAGCTGCTTTCCAACCTGTGTCAGAATATCTGAACAGTTATAAAATTGTCGATATCTAAGCAGCATTTTAAAAAGCAGTAAATGATTGCTGATGATTGATCTATTGACAAATGATTGATGATTTGGCAAACATTTGATGCTCCTTTGGTCCTGCATTTGAGAAGCACCTCTACATCCATCCTCGCCTTTGCTGGTAGTCACATTGTGTTCTCAACCTCTAAGTTTCATGTTCTTCAGTACTGACCAACCTCCATAGAATTTGCTGTATTTCAGTGGGGAATTATTGATTTTAGCAGTAATCCACCAAGGACTCCTTAGATCTCACCTGCTCGATCATAGGCACACACATTCAATGTACAGTATATTCCATTCAATACAAGTGAAAATATTTAATCTAAAGAATTATTGCCGATAGTGGCTTCACAGTGCTTTATTGGACACAACATATCTCAATGGGGATAGGCTACATATTCGGTTCTAAGGAAAGTCCAAGTTACGAGGGGCATCCCAAAAGTTCATGGCCCAACATGGAAGGAGTGACCGTATAGACATTAAACTTTGTCATCGCACCAAGCTGCTCTTCCTTTCTGCATGCTATATGGTTTTTGTGCACTCAGGGTGTTCCATCAGCAGGCAAAGTGATGGTGACAGTCTACTGGGATTCTGAGGGTGGCCAGCAGCAATGTAGGAGACAGGCACCATCACTTTGCCCACTGGAGCACTCCCAGCCTTCTTCTTCCGCTTTCTCCATTTTCAACTCGACTACAGGGGGGTGCCAACTGTTTGCAAGGAGTGCACAAAGACCCTTAAAGTGTGCATGCACCATTTTCAGCGCCAAACATCTAGAAGAGGGGCTTGGTGCAATGATAAAGTTTCATGTCTGTGTGGTTACTCCTTCCATGTCGGGCTGTAAACTTTTCAATGGTGGCTTAACAAGGCTTTATTGGACATAACGCATCACAACGGGGATACTGTAGTCTACGTATTCTGTTATAAGGAAGGTCCCAATTACGAGGGGCATCTCAAAATTCTTAGCTCAACACAGAAGGAGTGACCACACAGACATTAAACTTTATCGTCGTACTGAGCCACTCCTTGCAAAGAGTTGGTACCCCCCCATAGTTGAGGTGGAAAAGGAGAAAGTGGAAGAAGAAAGCTTGGAATGTTCAATCAGCAGGCAAAGTGATGGTGAAAAGTCCTCTGGGATTCCGAGGGTGTGTGGCAGCAATTCCAGAAGACAGGCACCACCATCCCTTTTCCCAATGGAGCACTCTGAGTTTTCTTCCACATTCTCCATCCATGTGCCATTTTCAGCACCGAACATCTGTAAGAGTGGCTTGGTGGGGTGATAAAGTTTCATGTCTGTGTGGTCACTCCTTCTGTGTTGGGCCATTAACTTTTGGGTTACCCCTCGTACACAATGCTTTTTTGGACACAGCACATCTCAACAGGGTATTGCATGCATATGCCATTTTCAGCACCGAACATCAGTAAGAGTGGCTTGGTGGGGTGATAGAGTCTCATGTCTGTGTGGTCACTCCTTCTGTGTTGGGCCATGAACTTTTGGGTTGCCCCCCGTACACAATGCTTTTTTTGGACACAGCACATCTCAACAGGGTTAGGTTGACATATTCCGGACCAAGAAAGGTCCTACAGTAAGTTGTAGCTAACTACTCGCAGACCAAGGGCCATGATTGGAATGACACATGCCAGTAGACCCTTCATAGAGGAGTTGTGGTGGCCATTGCACGAAGGCAGTACATTCCAGTGCCAGGGCTGGTTTTTGGTTCAGATAATCCAAGCACTGAAGAATTGAGTACGTAAACATAAAACAACGTTCCTTCCGTTGCACATATGTATGCAAGTCATTGCCAGAACCTATGCAATGGTTAGTAAATTCATGAGTTTGCTTGATCACCGGAATTCCTATTAGGTTGCTCTCTCCAATTGCCATGTGTATAGATTAGACAGCTTTAGGTTTCAGGGAAAGTTAGTGTGAGTGTTGAGCCAGGAGGAAAGTGTCAACCCAATAGCGCCTGCAGCCAATCAGATGCAGGTATGGTTTGGGTACTCTGACAGCCACTGGAGACGGCTTTTAGAATACAAAAGCCAGCAGGGGAGATTCATCCATTGGTGCTGCTTAGTGTGGGTGGAGGAATCTGCTAAGTGTATGTCCAAAATATATAAAGTATGTGTATGGCCAGCTTTAGTGTTTGGGTTACAGGTAGAGTTAATGTGGGTGTTACAGGGAGGGTTAGTGTTAGAGTTGAAATTACAGAGGGGGTTGATGTAAGGGTTAATTGTAGGGGTATATGGAGAGTTTAGGTGAGGGTTACAGGGAGGGTTAGTGTTAGGGTTATAGGCAAGGTTAGTGTTAGAGTTGCAAGGAGGGTTACCCTGTTTCCCCGAAAATAAAACCTAGCGTGATTGTCGGTGATGGCTGCAATATAAGCCCTACCCCCCAAATAAGCCCTAGTTAAAGTCCTTGTAGGTCTTATTTTCAGGGTAGGGCTTATTTTCAGGGAAACAGGGTAGGGTTTATTTGATGGGTAGGGCTTATAATGTGGGCTCCATCACACATTTTCCACAAAGTGCCACGCATGCTCAGAATAAATTAAGAGACGAAAGCTATTGGCTACTGCCCCGTTTATAGTCCCGACGTATATGTTGTATGTCACCGCGTTCAAAACGATCAGATTTTCCGACAACTTTGTGTGACCGTGTGTATGCAAGACAAGTTTGAGCCAACATCCGTCGGAAAAAATCCTAGGATTTTGTTGTCGGAATGTCCGATCAATGTCCGACCGTGTGTACGGGGCATTAGAGTTACAAGGAGGGTTAGTGTTAGGGTTAAAGGGAGGGTTAGTGTTATAGTTACAGGGAAGGTTAGTATTAGGGTTACAGGGAGGGTAATGTCGCGTACACACGATCGGACTTTACGGCAGACTTTGCCCGGCGGACGGGATTTCGTCGGACAATTCGATCGTGTGTGGGCTCCAGCGGACTTTGTTTTCTCAAAAGTTGGACGGACTTAGATTTGAAACATGTTTTAAATCAATCCGTCGAAATCGAGTCTGGTCGAAAAGTCAGCTCGTCTGTATGCTAGTTCGACGGACAAAAAGCCACGCTAGGGCAGCTATTGGCTACTGGCTATGAACTTCCTTGTTTTAGTCCGGTTGTACGTCATCACGTACAAATTCGACGGACTTTGGTGGATTGTGTGTAGGCAAGTCTGTTCATTCAGAAAGTCAGTCGAAAAGTCCGCCAGGCAAAGTCTGCCGTAAAGTCCGACCGTGTGTACACAGCATTAGTGATAAAGGTATAGGGAGGGTTAGTAATAGAGAAACAGGGAAGGTTAGTGTTATGCCATGTACACACGGTCGGACTTTACGGCAGACTTTGCCCGGCGGACTTTTCAACGTACTTTACGATGGACTTTCTGAATGAACGGACTTGCCTACACACAATCCATCAAAGTCTGTCGAATTCGTACGTGATGACGTACGACCGGACTAAAATAAGTTCATAGCCAGTAGCCAATAGCTGCCCTAGCGTGGCTTTTTGTCCGTCGAACTAGCATACAGACGAGCGTAACTTTTCGACCCGACTCGAGTTCGACGGATAGATTTAAAACATGTTTCAAATCTAAGTCCGTCCAACTTTTGAGCAAACAAAGTCCACTGGAGCCCACACACGATCGAATTGTCCGACGAAATCCCGTCCGCCGGGCAAAGTCTGCCGTAAAGTCCGATCGTGTGTACGCGGCATTAGAGTTACAAAGAGGGTTAGTGTTAGGGTCACAAGGAGGATTCGTTTTGGGGTTACAGGAAGAGTTATGCCCCGTACACACGGTCGGACATTCTGACAACAAAATCCATGGATTTTTTCAGACGGATGTTGGCTCAAACTTGTCTTGCATACACACGGTCACACAAAGTTGTCGGAAAATCCGATCATTATGAACGCGGTGACGTAAAACACGTACGTCGGGACTATAAACGGGGCAGTAGCCAATAGCTTTCATCTCTTAATTTATTCTGAGCATGCGTGGCACTTTGTGCGTCGGATTTGTGTACACACGATCGGAATTTCCGACAACGGATTTTGTTGTTGGAAAATTTTATAGCCTGCTCTCAAACTTTGTGTGTCAGAAAATCCGATGGAAAATGTCCGATGGATCCCACACACGGTCGTAATTTCCGACAACAAGGTCCTATCACAAATTTTCTGTCGGAAAATCCGACCGTGTGTACAGGGCATAAGTGTTAAGGTTAGTGTTATAGTTACAGGGAAGGTTAGTGTGAGAGCTACATGAAGGGCTACTGTGAAGGTTACAGGGAGGATTAATGTTAGTGTTACAGAAAGAGTAATGCCCTGTACACACAGTCGGACATTGATCGCACATTCCGACAACAAAATCCTTTTTTTTTTTCTGACAGATGTTGGCTCAAACTTGTCTTGCATACACACGGTCACACAAAGTTGGTTGGAAATTCAAAACATCAAGAAAACAGTGGCGAGCCGAGAAAAATGAAGTTCAATAGCTAATGCGGCTCTTCTGCTTGATTCTGAGCATACGTGGCATTTTGTGCTTCGGAATTGTCTACGCACGATCGGAATTTACGGATTTTGTTGTCGGAAAATTTTAGATCCAGCTCTCAAACTCTGTGTGTCGGAAATTCCGACAGAAAAAGTCCGATGGAGCCCACACACGGTCAGAATTTCCGACAACAAGCTCCGATCGCACATTTTCCGTCGGAAAGTCCGATCGCGTGTACAGGGCATTATGACGTGTACACACGATCGGACATTGATCGGACATTCCGACAACAAAATCCATGGATTTTTTTTTCCGACGGATGTTGGCTCAAACTTAGTGTTTGGATTACAGGGATCGTTCGCTTTCGCATTCGAGTCTGACGGAACATTCGTTTTAGGGTTAGTGTTGGGGTTAAATGGTACCTTAGTTGTGGGGATTATAGGGGCTGTGCAGGAGGATCAGTGTGAGGGTCACTGTTATGAGAATTTCAAATAAATATTTAGAAAAGTTCAAGATGGTTCGAGGTTCTTTATCTAATTTTTGTTTTTTTTTTCATTGTGGATTTTTTTCTAAATAGGTTGAACTACAAATTGAATAGAAGATGATAGAAGCCCTGTATAAAGAAGGATTCCTCTGGATGAGACTACATGTCAGACACAAGGAGTAGACTGCTAAAGTAGATACAAAGCTCCAGTCCGGGGGAATTGCAAATGAAGTCTATTCCTAATTGAAAAGCTTCAGATCGCACTGAATGATCACTTAACGCTGGATATTGGATGTTTTTTTCCGATGGCCCTGAGGATTTTATTTTTGATGATCGATGACAGTACTATTTCTCTATGACTATAGTCCTCTGAGCAGGTCTATTCCAGGATGAAGATTGATCTCTCAGCCCAGGGAGAGTGATGAGGAATCTCTCCTTTTGGTTAGAATGGATACCCCAAGTTAACCATTAACCCCTTTCCCTGAGTCTCCCCACATTGGAATGGGATGGTGGAAGATGGATCAGGAGGGAAACTGGAGCTGGATTAATATTTAACTCGCCCACTCTGGAGAGTGACAGCGTCTAGGACCTTGTAGTGATGGATGGGGGGCAATTGTGAGATTCATCTCTACAGCCAGGAGATCCGGAAAGAAAAGAGACTCGGCGGACCAGAAGAATTTTGCATGTTTTTAATTCATGTGGACTTCCCAAAAACTTCCCAAAAACTTCCCAACTGAAGTAATGCCAAGACTGGATAGAGATAAATACAGGATGCAAGATCTACTAAAGTGTCATTATATAGCATGAGCTTACACTCTAATGTCCTCCAAAAGTCACACACTATTATTATTATACAGTTATATAGCTTTGATATATACTGCAGTGCTGTACAGAGAACACTGAGCTATTTACATCAGTCTCTGTACCAGAGGAGCTTACACTCTAATGTCCCCCCACAGTCACACACTATTATTATACACTAATATAGCACTGACATATACCACAGTGCTGTACAGACAACACTGAACCAGTCACATCAGGCTATGCACCAGAGGAGCTTACACTCTAATGTCCCCCCCACAGTCACACACTATTATTATTATACATTCATATAGCTCTGACATACCGCAGTGCTGTACAGAGAACACTGAGCCAATCACACCAGTCTCTGTACCCGAGGAGCTTACACTCTAATGTTCCCCTACAGTCACACACTATTATTATTATTGTTTTTATAAATTTATATAGCTCTGACATATACTGTAGTGCTGTACAGAGAACACTGAGTCCGGTTATATCAGTTTCTTCATCATTGGCCCTTACACTCTAATAGCCCCCTACAGTCACACACTATTATTATACATTTATATAGCTCTGACATATACCGCAGTGTTGTACAGATATCGCTGAGCCAGTCACATCATCAGAAGAGCTTACATTCTAATATTCCCACCACAGTCATGCACTATTATTATTATACATTTACAGTATATAGCTCTGGCATATATCACAGCACTGTACAGAGAACACTGAGCCAGTCACATCAGTCTCTGCACCAGAGGAGCTTACACTCTAATGTCCCCCCCACAGTCACACACTATTATTATTATAATAAATGTATATAGCTCTGACATATACTGCAGTGTTGTACAGACAACACTGAGCCAGTCACATCAGTCTCTGTACCAGAGGAGCTTACACTCTAATAACCCCCTATAGGCACACACTATTTTATTATTATTATTATTGTTGTTTTTATACATTTATATAGCTCTGTCATATACCGCAGTGCTGTACAGAGAACACTGAACCAGTCACACCAGTCTCTGTACCAGAGGAGCTTACACTCTAATGTCCCCCTACAGTCACACACTATTTATTATTATTATTGTTGTTGTTTTTATACATTTATATAGCTCTGACATATACTGTAGTGCTGTACAGAGAATGTTGAGCCAGTCACATCAGTGTCTGCACCAGAGGAGCTTACACTCTAATGTCCCCCCCACAGTCACACACTATTTTATTATTATTATTATTATTATTGTTTTTATACATTTATACAGCTCTGACATATACTGTAGTGCTGTACAGAGAATGTTGAGCCAGTCACATCAGTGTCTGCACCAGAAGACAGGGGGCAGTAAACTATGGATCAACCATGTGGGTTTACTGCCCCCCAACCACTACTGTAGTGTAGCCCCCATTGGAGAAGGTCCATATCTCCATACATACCTGGCCCTGGGATGTACATAGGAACATTGCATCTGCAAAGTCCTGAACATGGTTGCAATGCTCTGCAGGCTTGAATGCAAAAAATGTAATCATTGCACATTTTTAATTTTATTAATGTGGTTGCATTTATTACATTTTTTGACTTTAAGGCAAAATGTAGGATAATTACTTCTGTAAAGTATCACTTAAAGTATCAATGGAAAATCCAGGGGCCATTGGAACCTGCAATCTTGTGGACCTTTGTGTTTCCAGAGGGAGGGCTGGAGGCTGTGTGTGATGTGAGGCCCCCTGCTGGCTCCCTCCCAGAACTGAATAGGGCTCAGCGAGAGGTCCTGCACAGCAGAAAGGTGCAAATAAGCCATTGTTACTAATTGAGAGATGGGGAGGCTATTCATCATGAACACTAATACAGCTGCTGCATGTCACAGGAACACTCACTACAAAGTAGAAAAACTTGTCACAGGAGCTGGCAAGGCCGGGCCCTTCCAGAGGAGCCAATATGTGTTTGTGTATGGACAGCGGGGGGGCCCAGAACACCAGCAGCCAGTACCTGGGAGAGGATCAAAGCCGGGCTAAAGTCTTTTGAAAGATTGTTACGATGTTCTACATAAAGGGGAAGAATAGAGCGGGGTAACCATTAACTCTGACCCTGGGGCATTCCAAGCCACAGCTAGTCCCTATTCCCGAATCCCATCCTCTGGCCCTTGTTTCTGTTTGGCCATATTTGTGATCTTTCGTTCGCAAAAAAACCCAAAAAAACACTTGTATTCAAAATGTTCATTCAATTTTGCGAACAATTTCAACTGAAGTGACAAGAAAAATCGAAGGTAAAAAATGAAAAAAAATTGTTCTCGAACAGTGAATGTGGTTTTCGCTTGGAGAAAATCATACTCATTATAATGCGCATCCTAAAATGGATTGCAGAATTCACAACATTGGCATGGCAGTAAATATATTTGTACGATTTCTGTTGCAGTGACAGCGGTCAGCTGACCAAATTGAGAGCTTAAAACGGAAAGTCTGTATGGAGGGGTTAAATGGATTGGTTGAATGGAGGGGTTGAATGGAGGGGATAAATGGATTGGTTGGACAGAGGGAGGTTAGATGGAGAGGTTGGATGGAAGGGTAAATTTGAAAGGCTGAATGGAGAACTTAAATGGAGAGTCTGTATAGAGAGGTTAGAAGGAGAGGTTGAATATAAGGATAAATGGAGAGGTTGAATCGAAGGGTTAAATAGAGAGGTTGGATGGAGAGGTTGGATGGAGGGGTTAAATGGAGAGGTTGGATGGAGAGGTTGGGTGGAGAGGTTAAATGGAGAGTCTGTATAGAGAGGTTAGAAGGAGAGGTTGGATGGAAGGATACATGGAGAGGTTGGATGGAAGGGTTAAATGGAGAGGTTGGATGGAGAGGTTAAATGGACAGGTTGGATGGAAGGGTTAAATAGAGAGGTTGGATGGAAGGGTTAAATAGAGGTTGGATGGAAGGGTTAAATAGAGAGGTTGGATAGAGAGGTTGGATAGAGAGGTTGGATGGAGAGGTTAGGTGGAGAGGTTAAATGGAGAGTCTGTATAGAGAGGTTAGAAGGAGAGGTTGGATGGAAGGATACATGGAGAGGTTGGATGGAAGGGTTAAATGGAGAAGTTGGATAGAGAGGTTAAATTGAGAGGTTGGATAGTGAGGTTAAATGGAGAGGTTGGATAGAGAGGTTAAATGGAGAAGTTGGATGGAGAAGGTAAATGGAGAGGTTGGACGGAGAGCTTAAATGGAGAGTCTGCGTAGAGAGGTTAGAAGGAGAGGTTGGATGGAAGGATACATGAAGAGGTTGAATCGAAGGTTAAATAGAGAGGTTGGATGGAGAGGTTAAATGGAGAGGTTGGATGGAGGGGTTAAATGGAGAGGTTGGGTGGAGACGTTAAATGGAGAGTCTCTATAGAGAGGTTAGAAGGAGAGGTTGGATGGAAGGATACATGGAGAGGTTGAATCGAAGGGTTGAATAGAGAGGTTGGATGGAGAGGTTAAATGAAGAGGTTGGATAGAGGGAGGTTAGATGGAGACGTTGGGTGGAGAGGTTAAATGGAGAGTCTCTATAGAGAGGTTAGAAGGAGAGGTTGGATGGAAGGATACATGGAGAGGTTGAATCGAAGGGTTGAATGGAGAGGTTGGATGGAGAGGTTAAATGAAGAGGTGGAATGGAGGGGTTAAATTGAGAGGTTGGATGGAGAGGTTAAATTGAAAGGTTGAGTGGAGAGGTTGGATGGAGAGCTTAAATGAAGAGTCTGCATGGAGAGGTTAAATGTTGAGGTTGAATGGAAGGGTTTAATGTGGAGGCTGAATGGAGGGGTTAAATGGAGAGGTTGAATGGATGGATTAAATCGAGAGGCTGAATGAAGGGGTTAAATGGTGTGGTTGGATGCAGAGGTAAAGAGAGAGTCTGTATGGGGGGGGGGGTTAAATGGAGAGGCTGAATGGAAGGTTAAATGGAGAAGTCGGATAAGGGGGTCAAATGGAGAGGTTGGATGTAGGGATTAAATTGAGAGGTTGGATGGAGGAGTTAAATAGAGAGGTTACATGGGGGGGTTAATGGAGAGGCTGAATGGAGGAGTTAAACAGAGAGGTTGAATGGAACGTCAAATGGAGAAGTTGGATGGAGGGATTAAATTGAGAGGTTGGATGGAAGATTATGCCGCGTACACACAAGTGGACTTTACGGCAGACTTTGCCCGGCGGACGGGATTTGGTCGGACAATTCGATCGTGTGTGGGCTCCAGCGGACTTTCTTTTCTCAAAAGTTGGACAGACTTAGATTTGAAACATGTTTTAAATTAATCCGTCGAAATCGAGTCCGGTCGAAAAGTCCGCCGTCTGTATGCTAGTTCGACGGACATAAAGCCACGCTAGGGCAGCTATTGGCTACTGGCTATGAACTTCCTTGTTTTAGTCCGGTCGTACGTCATCACGTACGAATTCGACGGACTTTGGTGGATTGTGTGTAGGCAAGTCCGTTCATTCAGAAAGTCCGTCGTAAAGTACGTCGAAAAGTCCGCCGGGCAAAGTCTGCCGTAAAGTCCGCTCGTGTGTACGCGGCATAAATGTAGAGGATGCATGGAAGGGTTAAATAGAGGTGTTGGATGGAGGGGTTAAATGGAGAGGCTAAATGGTAAATTAAATGGAGGTGTTGGATGTAGAGGTTAGATGGAAGAATTTAATGGAGAGGTTGGATGGAGGAATTAAATGGAGAGGATGGATGGAGGAATTAAATGGAGAGGATGGATGGAGGAATTAAATGGAGAGGTTGGATGGAGGGGTTAGAATGATGGAGAGGCTGAATATCACAGAAATAAATAAAAAATGTAACAAGTTTTAACATTTTCCAAAACTAAACTATCCAAAAAAAAAAAAAGTTATGGCTAGATATACTGTATATTTTAACCCCTTGTTCACCAAAGTACGTTTTTAAATAGCTCCACAAACAGGTGATTAAAGTAAGCCCATTGCTGCTGCTCCACACGTGAGCTCAGTGTGGATTTTTAGATCCAGCGATGGATTTTCAGGTAAAAGTGATCCAGGCAGCTCTAGAGCCACCAGACCACATTTATGGAGCTCTGAAGATGTGGCCCCTGCACTGATGGCTCTTCTGATTTCCTGCGGTAAATGGCTACAGTTAAAGCAGGAGGTGATTAGGGAAGATCCGTTCCCCAATCCCACCTATGACTAAGACCCCTTTCACTCTGGAGCCGCGGCCGCATTAGCGCTAAGGTACCTCTGTTTAAGCGGCTCTTTTTGGGCCGCTAGCGGGGCGCTTTTAACCCCAAACAAGGGGTTAAAAACGCCCATGTTGCGGCTCTCCAAAGCACTTTTTTAGGGGCCTCGGAAGCCCTGGCCATTTATTTCAATCCCAAACTGCCCCAAAGATGCTGCTTGCAGGACTTTTCGGAACGTCCCCCAAGCACACCGCCCCCAGTGTGAAAAGTCACACTGCAATGAATGGGAGGCGCTTTCCAGGCGCTTAGCGGAGGCTATTTCTAGTGCTAAAGCACCTGAAAACTGCCGCAGTGTGAAAGGGGTCTTCTGAACCCTGAAACAATGTGTATTACGTCATTTCCATGTTCACAGCTGTCATTCCTCAGCTGTGGATGCAGCTAATCAAGCACAAAATATGCTTGATTAGCTGCAGCGGATGGCAGGGTAAACAGTGTGGGTCTTTTATCCCCCTGATGTCTTCATAAAGGGAACCTGTCACCTGCCCAGCTTGTTAGTCTCCCTCTGATAACAATAAAGTAAAAAAAAAAAAAAAAAAGAAAATAGAAAATAGAAAATAATAATAGAAAAAAATATATATATATATTAAAGCACCCTTATCACCCCCTGTACACTCCCCAGTTATGCAGTGTAGGGCGAGCTCACGTATACCTAAACATAAATTGCACATGTGAAGTATATTTTTAGCTTTCTTTTGGTGGTATTTATTCAATCAATCAATTTAAAAAAAAAAAAAAAAAAAAAAACAAAGGCCAAAAAGTTTGAAAAAAAAATAATCAGCATTTCATTGTTTACATGTGATCAGCGTCATCGGCTCTTTAGCCAGATCGGCGATGCACCATGTCCCAAGCAAGGCCGTCCTTAATGCAGGGCCCAAAGCAGCTACCCCTTGAGCCCCCCAACTGCCCGAAAATAGTTGATAAGTGAATTTGGGAGGGCCCAGGAAAATGTTTGCCCAGGATCCAATCAATATTGAAGGCGGGCCAGGGCCGGCTTTAACGCAGGGCAAAAGGGGCAGCTGCCCCGGGCCCAGTCATTGTTGGGGGGCCCAAAGCAGCTGCCCCCTGAGCCCCCCAACTGCCCGATAATAGTTGATAAGTGTATTAGGGAGGGCCCAAAAAAAAGTTTGCCCAGGATCCAACCAATATTGAAAACAGCCCTGGTCCGAAGGACAGAGTGGCACCACTGATCGGCGCGCTGCGCACTCCCCCAACGCATATGATGTCGTCCCAGAACAAGAGAGCCACCTTGACCCATCATTTTACAATACAGTGAGCGGGAAGTGGTTAGGGCTTGACATGTTTGGTATCTATTTAATCGATACAACCTAATTTTTTATGCTTTACCCAAAAAAATGGATATAATATTGTGCATTTTTTTCCTGAAAATAAAAGTTTAATAAATAACTGAGCAAATATTGTGTGATCTAAAACATTACAACTAACACCATTTTATTCTCCAGGGTCTCTGCTTTCAGAAAATATTTTTTTTTGGGGGGGGGGGGGGGGGGTTAAAGTAATTTTTGGCAAGTAAATGTAGATTTTAACATGTGTGCAAAAAATGAAAAAAAAAATTCCCAAGTGGTAAACATCACTGGGGGGCTACCAGTGAGTGATACAGTATAGATGGTAGACGGGCACTGCCATAGAATTGAAGGTGAACCCCGGGATAGGCAAATATTGTGGAGATACAAGACCGGGTCTCGTCTCCGCCCCCCCTCCTGTCGTTTTCTGCAGTGGGTTGGGCCTCTTGGGCCCCTCCCACAGCTCTGCTCTCTGCACAGGCTAGGTACAGCCCAGTGATGATGTCATTGCTACTTGTAGAAGGTAATATCTGGCTTTTGCAAAGGGAATTTGGTGGATTTATATCCTTTGTGGCTATTGAGGAATATATTTAAATTAATCTTTTTTGGGACCTCTGCAGTACCATAACTGGTGCATGCTGGATATTGAAATGGCGGATTGACGCCGGCACGCCAAAGAAATTTTCGCACGTCCGTCTCTGCCGGCCACAACCACGCCGGTCACATTGGCTGCGGGTGTGAGAGGTCACTTCCGTGGCGTCAGCGCAGGAATGCGATGCACATATAGCAGATATATTAGGCGGCGCTCCTAACGTCAGTAATGTAAAGGTTAACTGACATAGCCGCAAAAAAAATCTCATTTCTCAGATTTTTTTTTCCCCCTGTCTTTGTTGTCATGGTGATTGGATTTCACTCGCACTTATCATGATTTAAGTCTCTTTCCCAGAATGCAGCGCTCTCTCTCTCCCTCGCACTGTCACCCGGTGCTACACATGTGTCTGAACCTGTCATTAGAAGTCACTATCGGTTCAATGCATGGTATGAGATTGCAGCGTCTGCGGCGGCTCCCCCCTTCCCTTTCTCGGGTCTCGGTGGACGGTAAGCCATTTCCGTCCACCAAGAGGAAGCCATTTCTATATAGGAGAGGAGCCGGGACAACTGTGCAAGACTGGAGGTCCGCCTGAGGCCACTCCCAGGAGGATCCTTTCTGGCCCCCCATACGGTACCGGTCCCTTACGCTTCTATGGAGGTGACCGCTACCGTACGGGGGGGGGCAGAAAGGATCCTCCTGGGAGTGGCCTCAGGCTGACCTCCAGTCTTGCACAGTTGTCCCGGCTCCTCTCCTCTATTGAAATGTCTTCCTTTGATATTACCGCACACTGTGAGCTTCTTACAATGCGCATTAGAAGCTGCAGGAAGTCAGATAGAGAGCCGTCGCCTCATTTCCTGGCTGAGTGACACCCAGCATCATTCATACCTCCCAACTTTCTGAAATGGGAATGAGGGACACCCAGGGGGCGGCCCGACCATTAAGGGCGCAGGGGTGCCGCCACCTTTGTCACGCCGTCCCCTATATGTAGAATGGATAGATTCATGCATTGCATGATGAGGCAGTGATAGGCACTGATTGGCAGTACTGATGGGTACTGATAGGTGGCACTGGTGGGCACTGATAGGTGGCACTGATGGGCACCTGTGGGGACTGATAGGTGGCACTGATGGGCACTGATAGGTGGCACTGGTGGGCACTGATTAGCAGCACTGGTGGGCAATGTTGGGACCGATGTCCTTTTAACAGAAGCCGGTTATCGACTTTTCTCCTCATGCTGTCAGTGTCAGGGAAAAAAAGCCAATAGTCAGCTTCTGTTTACATCCTGTGATCAGCTGTCATTGGCTGACAGCTGATCACATGGTAAAAAGCCCTTTACCGTGATCACAGAGTGCGCCACCCACACGCCGCAGGGGGGCATGCGGGCAGTGCAAGCACAGGAGGACGTCCATGGACGCTCTCCCGGCATTGTAAGCCAAACCGTCTTTTGTCTATAGCACGGGCAGGAACTGGTTAAAGGAAAGATTCACTTTTAGGCCATATTCACACAAGCGTAGTGTTCTGTACATCTCTGCAGAGAGCTGAATTTACTTACTTGGGGGGCAAAGATGCTCCATGCAGATCTGCACAGATCTCCAAGCACACACCTGAGACTCTATATCTGAGCTTCCTGTGCAGGTAAACACGTCCCGCTGCACAGGTGTACAGATCAATATGTCTAAGAGGAACATGTGCTTCCGGCACCCCGTTTTGCTGTGATTACCCACAGCAGATGCCAATCTGCTGGTGCCGGGCATTGGATGTCCGCCGCCACCCGCCGATCGTCAGGCAGAGACACAGAACGCAGCTCTTTTATTTGTGTACAGTGTCGCCTGGTGGGTGCAAGTAGGATAAAGTTATTGGGCACCAGACACTTCTTGAATGCAAAAGAGACTTTTTTTTCTCCTAACAAACTTTTTGGGAAGAGAGGGTTAGGGCCAGGACACCCTTAGGTAGTTGCAAGATTAGTTGGCAGACTCTGAGACTTCAATAGGAAGACAGAGATGCAGGGAAAGGCATCCAGCAAGACGCCACATCTGCATGTACAGGAATGCTGTCTCCTATGGCAACAGTCTTTAACAGTTCCTAACACACAGCGTAACAGTTCCTTTCACTTCCACTACAATCACTCCTTGTAGTTCTTCAGCCCACTGAGCTCCCCGGTCTCTAACTAGACCCTCTGATTCACTGCCACTGAATCACTTGAGCTCCTCTAATCTTCCTCAAGCATCACCCCCGCCTCTCTGCTGGGTCCCTAGCTTGGCACTCAAGATAGTTCTTAAGCTTCACCCCACTGACCTGCTTGGTCCCTGGCTTGACACACAAGGCTGCTCTGCAAGCGTCACCTCCGCTGGTTGGGTCCCTGGCTTGATACCCACTGAAGTTTCCCGATTCTTCACTGTCCCCGGTTGGTGAGAATACTCCTCCGGTTACTTGCTTCAGTTATTCATTGTGGTCCCTGGTAATAAGGTGGTTGGTCCCTTAGTGGCGACAGCTTCCCCTCTACCTCCGACCACGACAGGTTCTCCGACCAGCAGAACCGTCACTTCTGGTTGGACTGCAAGCCGCAGTCCTAACCCTGCGCTGCTCTCCTGCTTCTGGATAGGCCCTTAGACAGCCCAGCAGCCAGAGGTGCCTGGGATAGGCCTCAGGCTCTGGCCTAGCAGCTCGGGCAATACAACACACGTCCACCCAGACAGCCCTCCAGGTGGCACAGAACACAGATCACCTGACCTCACCTGAATATATAGGCTCTCCCAGCAGGCCAAGGGATCCAAGAAAACCCCTGCTCATCGGCTGAGACACCCCACATACCTATAACCTGACCTTGTGTTGCCCTTCTCATATCTAATATCACCAAGTACCCGGCCACCTAGCGGTAGAAGAGAAAAGCGCAACAAGGCCAAACTCAAAATCAATAGAGCTCTAACAATCAACCAGGATGACTACTCCTGGCAAGTACATTTGTGAGGAGCATCCCTGCCTAAACTCCAGGGTGTTACATCTGTCTCTTCCATCCTCTGTCATCTTCTGTCTCTCTCATCCTTTGTCATCTTCTGTCTCTCATCCTTTGTCATCCTCTGTCTCTTCGTCCTCTATCATCTGTCTCTTTTATCCTCTGTCATCTTCTGTCTCTTTCATCCTCGGTCATCTTCTGTCTCTTCCATCCTCTGTCATCTTCTGTCTCTCATCCTCTGTCATCTTCTGTCTCTTTCATCCTCTGTCATCTTCTGTCTCTCATCCTCTGTCATCTTCTGTCTCTTTCATCCTCTATCATCTTCTGTCTCTTTCATCCTGTGTCATCTTCTGTCTCCTTCATCCACTGTTATCCTCTGTCTCTCTCATTCTCTATCATCTTCTGTCTCTCTCATCCTCTGTCATCTTCTGTCTCTCTCATCCTCGGCCATTTTCTGTCTCTCTTGTCCTCTGTCATCTTCTGTCTCTCTCATCCTTGGTCTTCCTCTGTCTCTCTTGTCCTCCCATCCTAGGTTTTCCTATGTCTCTCTCTCTCTGTCTCTCATCCTCTGACTCTCTTCTTCTCTCAGCCTCTGTCCTCCTCTGTTTCTCTTGTCCTCTTTCTCATGCTCTGCCTTCCTCTGTCTCTCTCATCCTCTGTCATCTTCTGTCTCTCTCATCCTCGGCCATATTCTGTCTCTCTTCTCCTCTGTCATCTTCTGTCTCTCTCGTCCTTGGTCTTCCTCTGTCTCTCTTGTCCTCCCATCCTAGGTTTTCCTATGTCTCTCTCACTCTGTCTCTCATCCTCTGACTCTCTTCTTCTGTCCTTCTCATCCTTTGACACTCTTCTTCTCTCAGCCTCTGTCCTCCTCTGTTTCTCTTGTCCTCTTTCTCATCCTCTGCCTTCCTCTGTCTCTCTCATCCTCTGTCATCTTCTGTCTCTCTCGTCCTCTACCATCTCATGTCTCTTGCAACCTCTGTTTTCCTCTGGCTCTCTCGACCTCTGTCATCCTCTGGCTCTCTCCTCCTCTGTTTTTCTCATCCTCTGTCTTCCTCTGTCTCTCTTGCACTCCTCCTATCATACATGTCCATCTCCTTCCTCCGCCTCTTTCCCTTTTTTCTATATTTGTATATCTTCCTATCATACTCTTCCTGGGATATCCCAGCACCAGTAGCACGCGCACACAACAATACGCCTATCAGCTCTGGTTGTTAGCGGCAGAGAAGGAAATGAGCTCCTTTTTAAGATGCACTGTGAAGTGATGACAAACTATGGCACTTTAAATTAGGAGCGTCCTCCAGAAATAGAACCTCCACACCGCCATATCTCCAGCTCCACCCAGACACCGACACAACCCCGGAGCACAGCACGGGATCTTACCAGCACAGAACAAAGACTCGCTGTTCAAACTTTTCCCAATACTCTGTACTTCCCTTAAGATCAAAATGGTACCTGTGATACTCCGAGCAACCAATCAGGTTCCAGCTGTTTAATTTCCAGTAAATACTAGACAAAGGAAGACTAAAATTGGTTTGTTACAATCAATGCTTATTCTCCCTTCCTCATGGCTAGTTAGTAGGAAGAGGGATAATGCCCCATCATTGGTGCCAGTGGAAAAAATAGTGCTCCATCATCGGTGTCAGTGGAAGAAGTAGTGCCCCATTGTTGGTGTCAGTGGAAGGAATAGTGCCCCATCATTGGTGTCAGTGGAAGGAATAGTGCCCAATCGTTGGTGTCAGTGGAAGAAGTAGTGCCCCATCATTGGTGTCAGTGGAAGAAGTAGTGCCCCATCGTTGATGTCAGTAGAAGGAATAGTGCCCCAGCGTTGGTGTCGGTGGGATGAATAATGCCCCACTACTGGGAGTCAGTGGAAGGAATTATGCCTCAACCTGATGGGTAATGCCCCATCATTGGTGTCAGTGGAAGGAATAGTGCCCCATCATTGGTGTCAGTGGAAGAAGTAGTGCCCCATCATTGGTGTCAGCGGAAGAAGGAGTGCCCCCATCGTTGGTGTCAGCAGAAGAAGGAGTGCCCCCATCGTTGGTGTCAGTGGAAGAAGTAGTGCCTCATCGTTTGTGTCAATGGGATGAACAATGCTGCACTAGTGGGAGTCAGTGGAAGGAATTGTGCCTCAACCTGGTTGACACTGGGAGGAATAGTGACCCAAGGGCCAAATTAACGCAAGCAAAGGGCCACATCTGGCCCGCGGGCCACAGTTTGGAGGCCACTGCTCTAGATCAACTGTTGGTAGAGGATTGTATATTTGGAGGTTTTCTATTTGTGTGTGTGTTTTTTTTTCTATGTTGGTTGAATTTGATCAACTTGCGTCTTTTTTCAACCAGATTAACTATGTAACAAAGCTCCAATCTGTGCCTAGGCTGAGATGCCCACAAGGTGAGAAAATGCAGCAGGGGGTAATCTATGCCAAGAACTGCACAGGACCTACAGGCCTCACAGGCAGGGTCTCACAGGCAGCGACCAGGTGGCACCATGAGAGAAGCACAGAGACTGCCTCTACAAGTCAGCCAGCGACCTGTTACTGGTTGCTAATCAGTCCCTGACTATTTTAATGAAGTTCTTCTTTAAGTGCTGCATACTATCGCTTTACTGGCCTTTGGAGGTTTCCCTTTCTGTTTCTGGATTTCCCTGCTGGACAGGAGCTCCATACAATGTGATTGAGGATCGCTCAAGCCTTATGGGAGGTTTGTAACATCCCTGTGGGGATACAGGCGCTTTTGACCTTCTGTGGTAGGGAGCTCCACCATCTCTGGTAAGCGTGTTTGAGCTTATTTGGTGAAGGATATTGTCACTTTACATCAGAAGGACTTTCCCATTTTCATCACGAGGGATCCTGTTATTCCTTTTGTCCGGTGATTGGAGTTCCCATCTGGATTGGACTATTTATTTTTTCTTTCATTTAGTTTTATGCGCTGCACTTACCTGTATTTGTATTGTAAATTCAAGTGCCTGCCTCAACTATTACCCCGGGGACTACGGCGACCGAGGATTGCTGTCTTACGGTTCTCACTCATTTGGCCCAGTATGTTCGTTCATCTCGAAACAAGGAAGGTGAACAATCTCGAGTTCAGCCCCAGTGGTGCCTGAGACTGGTAAGCAAAGGGGGAGAGGAGGATGTACGAGATGAATAGAGTGACTGTTGCATGAAGTTGCCGGGTAGTAAAAATATCCCTGTTGTACTCTTCATCTTCCCAACTTTGAGGAGAAGTATTCTTGCCATTGGCGGAGTCGCTAAGATATTACCGCCTTTAAATACTTCATGAAGAAATTGTTACCGTTGAAGATAGCCTAGAAGCCAGGGCTTGAGGGCCCCACTATTACCTGTTTGCATATGTCTGATGAACTCAGATGATGTTAACTCAATAAGAAGGACATTAAGCTCTTTGTCACTACGGTGAATGCCAAAAGAGAGTTCTTAGTATTGCCCGATCCTGAGTACTACTGGTAAATACCATAAAGATGCCTATGCTATATTTCCAGTGGATTACAAATATGTGTTGTGTGATGTCAAGGAAGCTACACTGACAGCCACGTCACACTCACATTCAAGTTGTTGCTAGTGGAGGACATTCCAGAGAGCAGTACTGCCCAGACTGTGCTGGACTGAATTCTGCCAGCAGATAAAGGGAGTGCCCACCTGAGCCACTTTGGCTAAAGTTGAAGTTGTTAGAGTGCTCCACCCTGAAAAGTGACCTATGACCTTCAGGCGGTTGTTGTTTCTCAAGTGATGAATAAAAAAAATCTTTTTTGTCCCCGGCTGTCATGTGGACAGTCATGTGGACAGACTGAGTAGACCTTTGCAAGTGGCTGCTTGTTGCCTAAAATGTAGCTGTGCCTTCTTGTCCCCGGAGTTGTCCCTAAAGAAGAAGGGAAACTGATGGGAAGTATTGTCCACCCCGAGTGAAATTGATGGACTGTGACACGTCATGGACACTGGGTGTTATTTAGAATAGGTTGTGATAACAAGGCAAATAACGGACTAACTCATGCATCAGAACTGTTCCTAGTGTTGGTCAACAAGTGGCTTGAGTGACGCTGACCTGAGAGAACTTTAATCACATAATGAGCATTTAATAGAATGTGCTAAGTGAAAGTATTTTTTTTTTTTTTTGATTAGGAAAGATGGTGGCATTCTCGGCTGAGAATGGGGTCTGCTTTCAATATGTATACACCATAGATATTTTGTAGGGTGTATTAACACTGCTATGCTGTCTTCGGCTGAGGATAATTGAAAACTATTCAATCATGTATGCACTGTATTTATTGTACCATGTTACAATAGTATAGGATGCATTTGCATTGCTGTTTATTCACTTTCAGGTGTTGCGTCTTCCTTGGATAAGGAGAGACAGGGATCTAACCTGACGACAACAATAACCCTTTTTATATCTTGTTATTACTGTGTATATTAGATAGATAGTCAAGAAGCAATACCATTGCTTTTGCTTGCCTTTAAAACTGTATATAAATATTTTTGATATTCCATGGTTATATGTGATTTACCATTTCTCATGTGTCTGATACTATGTTTATTTCATGTGTACGCCACATACACTGTTACTTTGTTATACTTTCCTTGTTTCCCCACCCATCCCAGTTTTTTTGCCAGGACATTCGCTCTCAGGCTTGAGGGCTCAAATTATTTTTCTGCAAACTCCGAGACATAGTTTTGTGGGCAGGGGGAGGACCCTGGTGTTTAGGCAGGGTTGCTCCTAAATTTACCTGCCAGGTATAGCTGCCTTGTTTAATTGTCGAGGGTCTATTGATTTCACTCTAATGCCGCGTACACACGAGCGGAATTTCCGTCGGAAAAATCTTGGATGGTTTTTCCGACGGAATTCCACTCAAGCTTGGCTTGCATACACATGGTCACACAAAAGTTTGCTGAACTTTCGACCGTCAAGAACGCGGTGACGTACAATACTATGACGAGCCAAGAAAATGAAGTTCAATACTTCCGAGCATGTGTCGAATTGTTTCCGAGCATGTGTAGGAAATTTTGCACATTGGAATTGGTACAGACGATCGGAATTTCAGATCGGAACTTTTTCTGACCGAAAAATTGAGAACATGCTCTCAATCTTTTGCTGGCAGGAATTCCGCCAGCAAAAGTCTAATGGAGCATACACACGGTCGCATTTTCAGACCAAAAACTCTCATTGGACTTTTGCTGGCGGAATTTCCGCTCGTGTGTACGGGGCATAAGTCTGTAATTGCTGCACGTCTCTTTTGCCACTAGGTGGCCGGGTACTTGGTGGCATTAGATATGAGAAGGGGCAATGCAAAGTCAAATTATGGGTATATGGGGTATCCCAGCCAATGGGCAGGGGTTTTCTTAAATCCCTTGGCCTGCTGGGAGAACCTATATATTTGGGTGGTGTCAGGTGATCGGGGTTCTGTGCCACCTTGACTGCTTTCTGGGTGGACATGTGTTGTATTGCCCGGGCTTCTAGGCTGGAGTTTGGGCCTATCCCAGGCACATCTGGCTGCTAGGCTGTCTGAGGGCCTATCCAGAAGCAAGAGAGCAGCGCAGGGTTGGGATTGCGGCTTGCAGTCCAACCAGAAGTGACGGCTCTGCCAGCCGGAGAACCTGTCATGGTCGGAGGTAGAGGGGAAGCTGTCGCCACTAAGGGACCAACCACCTTATTACCAGGAACCACAGTGAGTAGCTGAAGCAAGTACCGGAGCAGTATTCTCACCAACCGGGGACGGTGAAGAATCGGGAAACTTCAGTGGGTATCAAGCCAGGGACCCAGCCAGCGGAGGTGACGCTTGCATGTCAAGCCGGGGACCGAGCAGACCAGTGGGGTGAAGCTTGAGAGATATCTTGAGTGCCAAGCTAGGGACCCAGCAGAGAGGCGGGGTGACGCTTGAGGAAGATACTACTGTGAAGATTGGGGGAGCTCAAGGGATTCAGTAACAGTGAATTATCTAGTCTAGTGAGAGAGACTGGAAGCTCAGTGGGCTGAAGAACTACAAGGAGTGATTGTAGTGGAAGTGAAAGAACTGTTACACTTTGTGTTAGGAACTGTTAAAGACTGTTACCATAGGAGACAGCATTCCTATACATGCAGATGTGGTGTCTTGCTGGATGCCTTTCCCTGCATGGCTGTCCTGTTGAAGTCTTGGAGTCTGCCAATTAATCTTGCATCCAAGAAGGATTTGGCTCCCAATCAATCTACCTTGCATTACACCCACTATGCCATGCAACCCACCAGTTACAGAAGGATGTCAGTTATCTTTGGCCCTGGAGGTTCTCATTAGACCAAAGGAGGCCTTGGACCTTGCTACACAAGTTTTATCCCCACAGTAAAATACAACAAAAAAAACAAAGTACTGTACTGTTTCCTGACTCCAAATTAGGGACAGTCCCTCAAAATCAGGAACAATTGGGAGCTATGGAAATACATCAGAGGTGGACTGTTAGCTACAGCTGGAGCTGATACCACTAACAAAATTGACAATGACTTAGCAATTGGTTCTCCCCAACAACTAACTAATGTACCACGTACCATGTACCATATGTTGATAATCTAACTAATATAGCTCTACTGGGCCTTTAGGTACTGAAACATTTGGTTTGTGATTGTATTCTTGACTAATGTCAGGTCTTTTGTTGTCTCCAATGTTAAAGTATAACTCTCCTCTTTGTATCAGATCAGCCTAATGTAGCCTTTTCCAACCTTTTTATCCCAAAGGCACCCTTAAAAAAGTTTTCAGGGTCTCAAAAAACTCTTTAAAAAGTCAATACATTGGTCTTTAGTAGATAAAAATTCCACTTATATTGGTGGCTAGTGGGAAGAATGACAGCTAAAAGACCATAGATGTCATGCTGATGTCTCTGCCAAGTGATGTTAACCCTTATGGCACCATCAAATATAAGGAGGCCATTCTGCCACAGCTCAAGAAACCCCTAGCAACCTCTGGAGGAATCTTAGGGTCCTACAGAACCCTGGTTGAGAATGGCTTTTCTAATGTACACTATATTTTCAAAAGTATTGGCCTTTAAACGCACATGAACTTTAATGGCATCCCAGTCTTGGTCCATAGGCTTCAATATTGAGTGGGCCCACCCTTTGCAGCTATAACAGCTTCAGATCTTCTGGGAAGGCTGTCCACAAGGTTTAGGAGTGTGTCTAAGTGAATGTTTGGCCATTCTTCCAGAAGTGCATTTGTGAGGTCAGGACTCTTTGCAGGCCTGTTAAGTTCCTCCACCCCAAACCCGCTCACAATGTCTTTATGGACCTTGCTTTGTGCACTGGTCCAAATCATTTGGTGGAGGGGGGATTATGGTGTGGGGTTGTTTTTCAGGGTTTGGCCACGTAGTTCCAGTGAAGGGAACTCTTAAGGCGTCAGCATACCAAGACATTTTGGTCAATTTCATGCTCCCAACTTTGTGGGAACAGTTTGGGGATGGCCCCTTCTTGCTCTAACATGACTGCGCAGCAGTACAAAAAGTAAAGTCCATAAAGACATGGATGAGTAAGTTTGGGGTGGAGGAACTTGACTGGCCTGCACAGAGTCCTGATCTCAACCCGATAGAACACCTTTGGGATGAATTAGAGCGGAGACTGTGAGCCAGGCCTTCTCTCCAACATCAGTGCCTGACTTCATATATGTGCTTCCGGAAGAATGGTCAAACATTCCCATAGACAGTGGGGTTGGGAGGGGGGATGGAGCCCCGAGTGGGTCCCCAAAAAGTCTCGGGCATGCACAGTTCTGTTATTAGCACCGAGCCCAAGCACCGCCGCCGAGCGGGGACCGATCTGACGCCGAGCGCCGCCGAGCAGGGACTGATCTGACGCCGAGCGTGGAAGAGTGACATAGCAGGTCCCACCTTCTGGAGCCTGCAGCACCTATGATGGACGTCCCACTGGTCCAATGCCGGGACTGCGGGATGTGTGACGTCCATAATAGGTGCTGCAGGCTCCAGAAGGCGGGAATTACAATGCGGCCGTCTCGCCACTGTGAGAAGATCCCCACTCGGCGCTCGGGCGGGTGGCTCTCCTTTCCTGTCCTGTCCTGTGTCATGGCTCTGGCTGCCTGGAGTGCCTGCTGTCTACTCTACTGTGATGGGTGCGCCGCACACTACGGCTGAGCTGCAGGAGGAGGTCAGGTTACCTGAAGTCTGCTTAGGTAGGTAAGTGTGTGTGAGTGTGGGTCAGTGTATGTCAGGTAGGTCAGTGTGTGTCAGGGAGGTCAGTGTATGTCAGGTAGGTTAGTGTGTGTCTGGTACAGTAGGTCAGTGTATGTTAGGCAGGTCAGTGTGTGTCAGGTAGGTCAGTGTGTGTCAGGTAGATCAGTGTATGTCAGGTAGGTGAGTGTAATGGTCAGTGTATGTCAGGTAGGTCAGCGTTTCAGGTAGGTTAGTGCGCGCAGGTAGGTAACAACACCCCCCCCCCCGCGGTGCCAGGCTCAGACTTCGGGCTGAACCCGTGGTCTTTTTGCCACCTAGCAATGCCCCTGCCCATAGACTGCCCATAGACATATTCCTAAACCTTGTGGACAGCCTTCCAAGAAGAGTGGAAGTTGTTATAGCTGCAAAGGGTTCGCCAACTCAATGTTGAACCCTACAGACTAAGACTGGGATGCCATTAAAGTTCATGTGTGTGTAAAGGCACAATACCAATACTTTTGGTAATATAGTGTATACTGTATTTACTGAAAAAAAAATTAAATGACCTTAGCCCTAACTATAAATTAACGGAACTGAGATTAAAAATGAAAATTTAAATTCTTAGAAATAAATGAATTCTGAAATAGAAAACCTACAAAATATTCATCTTTCCATCTATTAAACCCTTGTTGTTTTAACTTTGGATAGTAAAACATTTTTTTTGTCTGCCAGTAAATACCTTATACAGCCCACTTCCTGTTTCTTGGCTGGAAAAAAGCCTAGGCTTATAACATCGTGCACAGTTCTCTCTCTCACTCTCGTGAGAGTTTGCCAGGAAGGGAGGGGGGATGAGTCATAAGAGGGCCAATGGGAGCTAGAAGTGTACCTCTGTGTGTCTGTGTAAATCCAGGAAGTGAACAGGCAGCAGCTTCATCTGCCCACAGTTAAAATGGATGCAGCCAGACTCAGTGGAGGGAGATTTCTGCAGCATATTTGGCAAGTACAGAATCACAGTATACATAAAATAATATGCAAAGTGGTTGGAGGGAAGCTTCAGAAAGGCAAAGATGTTTTTATTACAAAATATGTGAGCAGACTGCAGTTCCTCTTTAAGCATTGTGTGCCGATTGTATCATCTCATATTTCATCTAATAGAAAGAATTTATAAACTATTTTCAACAAAAATGGAACGTATGAATGTTTTTAGGATGTTTGAGGCAAAGGCAATATGCAGTGTAACCCAATCCTGGGCACTCAGTGAGGAACAATGACATGCACCCGGGGTTCTCGTAAAACATCCATGGCCAACAGCAACACGGGGAGCCGGAACAGTTCAGTACAAGGTGTCAGGCTTTACTTCTTAGCAACATCTAACCCCAATCCCACAGCTCAGATTTGGGGGGCAAGAGGGTGGCCGGGAGCATGTCCTTATCATACCCCTCTTGTCAATCTGGAAAAGTTGTCCCTATGAGTACAGTCAGAACATTGAACCATTTTATGTTTTTCAAAATGCCGTAAACTTACCCCAAGCATGACTTCTCTCTCTAAAGTCTTTTTTATTATACGTCAGCCAAATTTTGCTATAAAGCCACTGCCCCTCTACCCACAAAGTACTCCAGATACTTTTGGCGGACTTCTCTGGCAGTTTGGGAGGGCAACCCAGCACGGCCAATTTCCAGAGCTGTCAGCACTGTGGATTCAGCTGGGCCGGACACAGCAAAGTCCACCTCATTCGAAACTGAGGCCAGATAGCTGCCTCCATTCCTCCTTAAATAATTGTGAAGAATGCAGCAGCACAACACCACATGATTTAGTTTGTATTCTGCCAGGTTCATCGCAGTAAGAAAAAGCCAGAACCGACTCAACATGATTCCAAACGCATTCTCGACAACTCTTCGGGCACAAGACAGCCAATAGTTGAAAATCTTTTGCTCTGGGGTCAGGTTCCTCATGGGAAATGGCCTCACGAGATGTTCCCCAGAGCAAAGGCCTCATCCACAACAAACATGAAGTTGAGGCCCTCCACATTCTCCTCAGGAGGTGGCAAACGCAAGGTGCCATTTTGTAGCCGATGGTAGAATTTTGTCTGGGCTATCATTCCTCTGTCTGAGTTTCGGCCGTTTTTTCCAACGTCAAGGTAGAGAAATTCATAATTGGCCGACACCACCGCTAACATCACTATACTACAAAAGCCCTTGTAATTAAAATAATAAGAGCGGGTGGTGGGACAATCCGCACATGGAAAATCCCACTGATGGTGGAATTGGGAAGCCACAGTCTGCCATTCCTGTGGACTTGAAGGAAACTGTGCAGTCAAACAAGAAAAAAAATGAGTACTTTTGCACATAACATTGCAAGCAGATTAGACACAACCTTGGCCAACATAAGTATAACACTTATTGAAATGAGTATTTAAAGACAAACGTATAAGGTCAACTTATCAAATTCCTCACCCCCTCTGGTGGCCTATTCTAAAAATGTTATAGTGGGGGGGAGGGGGTAGATGTTTTGGACAGGTAACCCTCTCCACTTCCATGACATCTGAATGCATAAATAATGTGTGTTACTTTGGCCAGCCCCTCCTTACTTACACTATTAGCAGCCCACTGGGCAGGTAAGAAGGGTCATAATCCATAAAATATGGATACACACTGTCCAAATTGAAGCACATTTTTACATTATGAAATTACCTATCAAGATAATAGGAGACAAAAACTTTCAACAGCACCATTTGAATGTATTCAGGCAGGACTTGCACTACATGCTTTGGTGAATTCATCCATAAATATGACCACAAAAGAGGTATAGTGTGTATGTGTTTGGCAAATGCAGCAGATAGAGTATTGGTATCGGTTGACTTAGCATTTGGGGGGGGGATGAATTTGGGCCCGCACAAAAATGTAGCTGACAAAATGCTTTGGTAAGTTACTAGGCTAGGTCTGTATGGGCCCAAGATAGCATGCTGGGGAGGTTAGTGAAGGCAAATATGCATGAGGGACAACAAAGGAGCATTAAAAGCTTACAGCATGCATGAGGACAAAGAGGACATTCACAGCACATTACAATCATGTTAATTATGCAATGAAGAAATGAATACAATACATTAGCAAACATAAATACATAAAATGTGATGTTAAAGGCTAAAACTTACACGAATATAGTCCTTCTGCAGGACTTGTATGATGGCAGAACAGGTCTCTGGAATAATGATTTCCAGACCCTGGGGGGAGATCCCAGTGGTAAACTTGAGGTCCTGGAGACTTCTCCCGGTCACCAAGTACCGCAAGGTGGCGACGAGCCTTTGTTCGGGACTGATGGCTTGCCACATGCATGTGTCCGGCTTACTAATATAGGAGGTAAGCAAAGCTGAAAGACTGTGAAAGCAGGGGTCTGATATCCGGAGATAATTCCTGAAATCATTAGGATTATTCTCCTGGAGCTCCCGCAGCAAAGGCATATGAAAGAATTGGTCACGATTAAGCAACCAATTATTGGTCCAAGAACTCCTCCTCCCCCTGTTCCTGGACTAGACTTGGGTCAAAGCAATAACTCCAAGCCCAACAATAGCACAATCTCTCCGATGAGAACACCACATGGCTAGTAGACGAACGGCCGTTCAGAAACGAACTGAGAAGAACGCACTGAAAATCAGAAAGGACCTGACAAGCATGCACTGAAAAACAGAAACAAACCGACAAGCACAACCTGAAAAACAGAATCGAACTGAAAAGCACAAGGCTGTAAAGCGCAAATCTACACGCACCAAACTTCTACTAACACGAGATTAGCAGAAGGAGCCCAGAGGGTGGAGCATGACTAGTGAACTTCCTTTTTATCGGCTCGTAGTAAGTCTGGTACGTCACTACGTTTGTAACCGTTGGCCAACATTTGTGTGGCCGTGTGTATGCAAGACAAGTTTGAGCCAACGCCCTTCGGACAAAATTCCACGGTTTTGTTGGCGAACAATCCGATAGTGTATACGAGGCATTACTATTACACGCAATGCAGTTTGCGTCACCAGTGAACCCCTTGAAACATCTTCGTGATTTGGGGACAATGTTGATAGAGCTAGTGTACATATTGTTTATGTGAAACTCTCATGCATCAGCTCCTAAGCTTGACGCAAGCTAAACATTGGGATCTCTGCTCACTGGGCTGTGAAAAGTTATTCAATAGATTCCACTTCTGGTTTGCAGAAATAAATAACATAATAGTAAGACTTTTGTTGCAGCTTATATAAAGGAAACTCTCATTTACGTCTTTCCCATTAAAATCTCTGTCTACTTACTGCCAGAGAACTTCCAATACTGCCAATGACACATCCAATACATTACAATAATTATTGAGGGTGTCCTTGTACTTTATCTCTGCGCTCCCTTTATCTATCCAAAGCTCCCTCTCTCTACCACAAATTAAAGTTTAAAGGGTAAGTTCACCTTTACGTGTTTCCCAAAAAGCCCCCCATGCACCATAGTTTTCCCAATATATTAAAGGAGATGTTTGGGGTTGGTAAAAAAATAAACATACTCACTGATGCTGCAGCTGTCCCACATCGGCTTTAATCCAAAAAAATGAGTAATCACATGACTGCTGATCGTTCAGTTCTTGGTCTGCTCAGAGCGGATAGCAATGACCAGGCATGTACTGGCCATCGTGACCACCGGGAGTCTCCCGGTGGGCCTATGGCTCAGTAGGCCGGTTTCAGTGACAGCCTGAGCCTGTCAAAGTAATGGCTGCGCAGCTTCCAACATACTGATCATCCCCGGCTGTTCCCTGTGTCCTCCTCCTCTGCCCAACCCCCTGTGCTACGGCTGTTCCTCCGGTCCCCTGTCCTCCTCCTCTGCCCCCAGTGTGCTATGGCCGCTCCTCCGGTCCCCTGTCCTCCTCCTCTGCCCCCAGTGTGCTACGGCCACTCCTCCAGTCCCCTGTCCTCCTCCTGTGCCCCGTGTGCTATGGCCGCTCCTCCGGTCCCCTGTCCTCCTCCTCTGCCCCCAGTGTGCTACGGCCGCTCCTCCAGTCCCCTGTCCTCATCCTCCGCCCAGTGTGCTACGGCTGCTCCTCCGGTCCCCTGTCCTCCTCCTCTGCCCCCAGTGTGCTACGGCCGCTCCTCCAGTCCCCTGTCCTCCTCCTGTGCCCCGTGTGCTATGGCTGCTCCTCCGGTCCCCTGTCCTCCTCCTCTGCCCCCAGTGTGCTATGGCCACTCCTCCAGTCCCCTGTCCTCCTCCTGTGCCCCGTGTGCTATGGCCGCTCCTCCGGTCCCCTGTCCTCCTCCTCTGCCCCCAGTGTGCTACGGCTGCTCCTCCAGTCCCCTGTCCTCATCCTCCGCCCAGTGTGCTACGGCTGCTCCTCCGGTCCCCTGTCCTCTTCCTCTGCCCCCAGTGTGCTACGGCCGCTCCTCCAGTCCCCTGTCCTCCTCCTGTGCCCCATGTGCTACGGCCACTCCTCCGGTCCCCTGTCCTTCTCCTCCGCCCCTTGTGCTCTGGCCACTCCTCCGGTCCCCTGTCCTTCTCCTGTGCCCCGTCTGCTCCGGCCACACCTCCGGTCCCCTGTCCTTCTCCACCCTGTGTGAATGAAAAGGAGCCTCTGTCTCCTGTCCATTCATCTTCAATGCTGAGACAGCAAAGAAAGGGACTGGGGAATCTGTGTCCTCAGTCTTTTTCTCAAAAGGGAGATGTCAGGGGTCTGTTTAGACCCCTGATATCTCACCAAGGCTCACCAACAGGGCTGATAGAAAAAAAAATTGCAATCAATTTTAAAAAATTGTAAAAAAATTATAAAAAATAAAATTGTAAAAAAAATATAAAATAATAAACTACTGACACTTTGGCTTTAAGACAAAAAATTGAGTAATCACATGACTGCTGATCATTCAGTTCTTGGTCTGCTCAGAGCGGATAGCAATGACCAGGCATGTACTGGCCATCGTGACCACCGGGAGTCTCCCGTGGGTCTATGGCTCAGTGGGCCAGTTTAAAAGTAATGTCTGTGCGGGTTCCAACACGCTGATCATCCCCGGCTGTTCCCTGTGTCCTCCTCCTCTGCCCCCCCTGTGCTACCGCTGCTCCTCCGGTCCCCTGTCCTCCTCCTCTGCCCCCAGTGTGCTATGGCCGCTCCTCCGGTCCCCTGTCCTCCTCCTCTGCCCCGTATGAATGAAAAGGAGCCTCTGTCTCCTGTCCATTCATCTTCAATGCTGAGACAGCAGAGAAAGGGACTGGGGAATCTGTGTCCTCAGTCCTTTTCTCAAAGGGGAGATGTCAGGGGTCTGTTTAGACCCCTGATATTTCACCAAAGCTCACCAACAGGGCTGAAAGAAAAAAAAATTGCAATCAATTTTAAAAAATTGTAAAAAAATTATAAAAAATAAAATTGTAAAAATAATATAAAATAATAAACTACTGACACAACTGCCCTACCCCTCTCCCCCCCCAAAAAAGAATTGTGAAAAAATGTTAAAACAAATCAAATTGTAAAAAAATAAATACATACAAATAAAAAACTACTGACACCATTCACTGCCTTATACCCCCCCCCCACATACACCCCCTTCCCCAAAATCACTGTAGAAAAAAATATTTAAAAAATATTTTAAAAAGTAATAAACAACAAAATTGTACAGAATGATAGATAAAGTAATAAAAACAAAAAACTACTGACACCGTCCACTACAGCAACCCCTCCCCCCACCTCCAATCACTGTGAAAAAAAATTTACAAAAATAAATTGTAAAAAGTTAAAAAGTCAGTCACCTCTCTGCCCCTCCAGTGCTCATTCACCTAAAACTCACAAACGATTTACTAACAGTAAAAACCAATGGACACTATTGGTCTGTACTCCTACTGTTGGTCCTTTTGGCTGCCTTTGATACAGTTGACCACCCCTCCTCCTCAAAAAACTTTACTCCTTTGGGCTCGGTGACTGTGCTCTTTGTTGGTTCTCATCTTACCTATCCCACCGCACCTTCAGTGTCACTTACAATTCTACTTCCTCCTCTCCTCTTCCTTTCTTTGTTGGGGTCACCCAAGGTTCTGTTCTTGGACCTCTCCTCTTCCCGATCTACACCTCCTCCCTGGCATAGTTGATAGCCTCCCATGGCTTTCATTATAATTTATACACTGACAACATCCAAATCTACCTCTCTACCCCTCAACTCACAACATCAGTTTCCTCACACATCACTAATTTACTGACTGACATATCAGTCTGGATGTCACACCTTTTCCTCAAACTCAACCTGTCCAAAACCGAGCTCATAACATTTCCTCCCACACGTGCCCCTTCCCCTGATCTCTCTGTCAAGATCGATAGCATAACTATCAACCTGTCTCCACATGCCAGGGTGCTAAGTGTAATCCTGGACTCTGAACTCTCCTTTCAGGCCCAAATCCAATCACTTTCCAAATCTTGCTGTCTCAACCCCCACAACATCTCAAAAATATGCCCCTTTCTAACCAAATGACACCACAAAGCTCCTAGTTCACTCCCTGGTAATCTCCCGCCTCGACTACTGCAATGCCCTCCTCATTGGCTTACCTTTACATAAGTTATTCCCACTTCAGTCCATCATGAATGCTGCTGGCAGCCTCATCCACCTTACTAACTGTTCAGTTTCTGCCACCCCTTCATTGTCTGCCACTCACCCAACAAATTAAATTAAAAATACTAACAACCTACAAGGCCATCCACAACTCTGCCGCCAGCTACATCACTAACCTAGTCTCAAAATACCAACCTCTTTTTCTTAATTTCTCCCAAGAACTCCTGCTCTCTAGCTCCCTTGTCACATTCACCCATGCTCGCCTCCAGGACTTGTCATGAGCCCCTCCCATCCTATGGAATTCCCTACCCCAATCTGTCCAAATGTCTCCTACTCTGTCCACCTTTAGGCGGTCCCTGAAACCTTTTCACTTGAGAGAAGCCTATCCCACCTCCATCTAACAACTGTACTTTTATTTTCTCCATCAGCTCATTCCCTACAGTTATTGACTTTTGTATTCCTCCCTCCTAGAATGTAAACTCTAACAAGCAGGGCCCTCTGATTTCTCCTGTATTGAATTAGATTGTACCTGTACTGTCTACCCTCAAGTTGTAAAGCATTATGCAAACTGTTGGCGCTATATAATTCCTGTATAATAATAATAATAATCTGTGCAGATTACAACAGGGGGTAGGCAATGGAAGAGTAGGGACAGATGTTGCTTGGATAACATACTTGGTTTGTACACAAACTGAACAGGTCTTTACATAATTCCTTATATCCTTATGTCCTTGCCAAGACCTGCTCATCAGTATAAGCAGGGACGGAACATAGATTCTCTGGATGTTACAATGTCCGGAGAGCTTGGAAACATTGGCTTAATGAAGAAGTGACACTGGTGTAACACCAAATTCTGGATAAGCAGGATACACTATCTTTTCCATTCTGTCTCCCCATCTCTTTCGCTCTCTATCTGTATCTCCTCTTTCCCTCCCTATTTACCACTCTTTATGTCTCCATACCTCCTCTCTCCTTCCCTATCCCTAGCTCTTTCACACTCTTTATGTATCCATACCTCCTTTCTCCTTCCCTATCCCTATCTCTTTCACACTCTCCCTTTCTAATCCCCCCCCACATCTTTTCTACTTCATCCTCCACTATCTCTCTCCATACCTCCTCTCTCCCTTCCTGTCTTTTCTACTCTTTCTTTTTCTCTATACATCATCTCTCCTCCACTGACTCCCTCTATTACTCATTTTTCCCTCCCTATCTCTTCCACCTTATCTCCATATCTCCTCTCTTCTGTCTCTCTCTCCATTCCTCCTCTCTTCCCTCTACCTCTCCATACCTCCTCTCTTCCATCTCTTTCTCTCTCTCTCTCTCTCCATACTGCCTCTCATCCTTCTACCTCTCTCCATTCCTCCTGCCGTCCTTCTACCTCTCTCCATTCCTCCTCTCTTCTCTCTACCTCTTTCCATTCCTCCTCTCATCCCTCTCTTTATTCCTCCTCTCTTCCCTCTATCTCCTCTCAGGCTGCCTCTCTTGCCTCTATCTCTCCCCATACTGCCTCTATTCCCTCTATCTCTCCCCATTCCTCCTCTTTTCCCTCCATCTCTCTCCATACCTCCTTTCTTCCACTCTATCTCTCTCCATACCTCCTCTCCTCCATCTCTCTCTCTCTCCATGATTACTGATCTCTTTCATCCATCTCTCTCCGTACCCCCTCTGTTTGCTCTATCTCTCTCCATTCCTCCTCTGAAAGTGGTTGTAAACCCACTAAAAACAAACCCCAAGACAAAGGCATAATGAGCTAGTATGCATAGCATACTAGCTCATTATGAAATGCTCACCTTAGATTGAAGCCCCTTAGCGGTCCATGTACACAGCTCCAGCCGACGACATCGCTCCCGGAGTTACTTCCGGGTATCGCGGGCTCCGGCACTGTGATTGGCCGGAGCCACGATGATGTCACTCCCGTGCATGCGCACGGGAGCCGCTGGTAACGGCACATTAGCACATTAGCTGAAGCAATGGCCATTGCTTCAGTGCGCACATGCTGATACAGGGGATTTCTCCTTTCTCCTGTTCAGGTTTAGGAGATATCCGGGGTAGCTACAGGTAATCCTTATTATAGGCTTACCTGTAGTAAATAGTGGATTGTAAGGGTTTATAACCACTTTAAGTGGTTTAATTAGAAGGTCCTGTGAAGCTGGTAAGCCTGCATAATAAGGTGGCGGTGTCACGGCTTGGATCTTTCACTGGTGATGGATGTCCACTGAATGCATGGATCTTTTTGATTATTTTTGAAGAGGACCCAATTTTTCACACTGATCTCATACCTCTCAACTTTTTGAGAGGTCAATGAGGGACACCTATTATCAGAAGTATGTAGACATAGGACACACACCCTGTCACACCCCCTTAAAGGAGAATTGGGAAAAACAAAACAAAAAGATTAGTGAACCCACAAGTGCTTTTTTTTTACCCACTACTATTCCTTTATATTGGCTTTTTAAATTTAAAATGCAGCAATTTAGAAATTGGATGAAAGGTTTAGCACTGGGAAACACTTCTTAATAGATAAAAAGTGTATTTTATATACAACTATATAGATCAGATCAAGATGAGGGACAAATGAGGAGGAAAGAGGGACATAGGATCATTGTTCTAATTCAGGGACAGTCCCTCGGAATCCGGGACAGTTGGGAGCTATGACTAATCTGTATTTGCACCTGGACTTAACTTTGTTTATTTACCTATTGTTTGGTAAAAATTGCATGTGTTATTTACTCATTGTTTATGATTGTTAGTATCAGTACCAGTGGCGGCTGGTGAAGTTTTAGGATTGGGGGGCGCCAGACCCCGCCCTTCCTTTTTGACCCCTCCCACTTGGTGAAAATGGTCGTGGTTTCAGTGAAATAGTGGGCGTGGCTCTAAGGTGATGTGGTTAGCGTCTGAGATGAACAAGGGATGGAGGGAGAGGGAGAGAGGGATGGAGGGACAATAGGCCCAGATCCTACACAACAATAGCAATATGTGTATTCTAGAAAGTTTAACAATCAACAGATAAAGATATTCCAAACACCTGGTGTTAGCACTTCAATCATCCCGGCACCATGGTTGTTATGGTGTCAGGATGATTGAAGCGCATTATTTCTATTATTACATTGTAATATAAAATGAAATCATTCAACTCACCATAATTCAGAATCAGTGGGAGCCCTGAGCGTGTCACTAGCCACGTCGCCTGCCACCAGATGCCATCAGGTGTCCCTAGCAGAGTCCGTCTTTACATCAGGTGCCCCCAGCGGAGTCCCTCCTTACATGCAGCCTGTGTCACACAAAATGCAGCCTGTCACACAAAATGCAGCCTGTGTCCCACCAAATGCAGCCTGTGTCCACCAAATGCAGCCTGTGTCCACCAAATGCAGCCCGCCTGTGTCCACCAAATGCAGCCCGCCTGTGTCCACCAAATGCAGCCTGTGTCCACCAAATACAGCCTGTGTCCCACCAAATGCAGCCTGTGTCCCACCAAATGCAGCCTGTGTCCCACCACATGCAGCTTGTGTCCCACTAAATGCAACCTGTGTCCCACCACATGCAGCCTGTGTCCCACCAAATGCAGCCTGTGTCCACCAAAGGCAGCCTGTGTCCACCGTGTCCACCAAATGCAGCCTGTGTCCCACTAAATGCAGCCTGTGTCCACCAAATGCAGCCTGTGTCCCACCAAATGCAGCCTGTGTCCACCAAATGCAGCCTGTGTCCCACTAAATACAACCTGTGTCCCACCACATGCAGCCTGTGTCCCACCAAATGCAGCCTGTGTCCACCAAAGGCAGCCTGTGTCCACCGTGTCCACCAAATGCAACCTGTGTCCCACTAAATGCAGCCTGTGTCCACCAAATGCAGCCTGTGTCCCACCAAATGCAGCCTGTGTCCACCAAATGCAGCCTGTGTCCACCAAATGCAGCCTGTGTCCCACCAAATGCAGCCTGTGTCCACCAAATGCAGCCTGTGTCCCACTAAATACAACCTGTGTCCCACCACATGCAGCCTGTGTCCCACCAAATACAGCCTGTGTCCCACCAAATGCAGCCTGTGTCCACCAAATACAGCCTGTGTCCCACCAAATACAGCCTGTGTCCACCAAATACAGCCTGTGTCCACCAAATACAGCCTGTGCCCCACCAAATGCAGCCTGTGTCCACCAAATGCGGCCTGTGTCCACCAAATGCGGCCTGTGTCCACCAAATGCAGCCCGCCTGTGTCCCACCAAATGCAGCCCGCCTGTGTCCACCAAATGCAGCCTGTGTCCACCAAATACAGCCTGTGTCCCACCAAATGCAGCCTGTGTCCCACCAAATGCAGCCTGTGTCCCACCACATGCAGCTTGTGTCCCACTAAATGCAACCTATGTCCCACCACATGCAGCCTGTGTCCCACCAAATGCAGCCTGTGTCCACCAAAGGCAGCCTGTGTCCACCGTGTCCACCAAATGCAGCCTGTGTCCCACTAAATGCAGCCTGTGTCCACCAAATGCAGCCTTTGTCCCACCAAATGCAGCCTGTGTCCACCAAATGCAGCCTGTGTCCCACTAAATGCAACCTGTGTCCCACCACATGCAGCCTGTGTCCCACCAAATACAGCCTGTGTCCCACCAAATACAGCCTGTGTCCACCAAATACAGCCTGTGTCCCACCAAATACAGCCTGTGTCCACCAAATGCAGCCTGTGTCCACCAAATACAGCCTGTGCCCCACAAAATGCAGCCTGTGTCCCACCAAATGCAGCCTGTGTCCCACCAAATGCAACCTGTGTCCCACTAAATGCAACCTGTGTCCCACCACATGCAGCCTGTGTCCCACCAAATGCAGCCTGTGTCCACCAAAGGCAGCCTGTGTCCATCGTGTCCACCAAATGCAGCCTGTGTCCCACCAAATGCAGCCTGTGTCCACCACATGCAGCCTGTGTCCACCAAAGGCAGCCTGTGTCCACCGTGTCCACCAAATGCAGCCTGTGTCCCACTAAATGCAGCCTGTGTCCACCAAATGCAGCCTGTGTCCACCAAATGCAGCCTGTGTCCCACCAAATGCAGCCTGTGTCCACCAAATGCAGCCTGTGTCCCACTAAATGCAACCTGTGTCCCACCACATGCAGGCTGTGTCCCACCAAATACAGCCTGTGTCCCACCAAATGCAGCCTGTGTCCACCAAATACAGCCTGTGTCCCACCAAATACAGCCTGTGTCCACCAAATACAGCCTGTGCCCCACCAAATGCAGCCTGTGTCCCACCAAATGCAGCCTGTGTCCCACCAAATGCAACCTGTGTCCCACTAAATGCAACCTGTGTCCCACCACATGCAGCCTGTGTCCCACCAAATGCAGCCTGTGTCCACCAAAGGCAGCCTGTGTCCACCGTGTCCACCAAATGCAGCCTGTGTCCCACTAAATGCAGCCTGTGTCCACCAAATGCAGCCTGTGTCCCACCAAATGCAGCATGTGTCCACCACATGCAGCCTGTGTCCCACCAAATGCAGCTTGTGTCCCACTAAATGCAACCTGTGTCCCATCATATGCAACCTGTGTCCACCATGTCCACCAAATGCAGCCTGTGTCCCACCAAATGCAGCCTGTGTCCACCAAATGCAGCCTGTGTCCACCAAATGCAGCCTGTGTCCCACCAAATGCAGCCTGTGTCCACCGTGCCCACCAAATGCAGCCTGTGTCCCACCAAATGCAGCCTGTGTCCACCAAATGCAGCCTGTGTCCCACCAAATGCAGCTTGTGTCCCACCAAATGCAGCCTGTGTCCACCAAATGCAGCCTGTGTCCACCAAATGCAGCACTGCCTGTGTTACATTAAACCCCCCCCTCCCCCCGTTCTCCGTGGGAGCACAGCAGTACTTACCTTGCTGTGTGGTGTCCTCTCCTACTGTGTGGGCACTGGCAGCAGCGATGGAGGGGTCCGCTCCCCTCATACTTCCTGTTTCCTCTCTCCCGGGTGCAATGGGAGAAAGAAAACAGGAAGTGACATTAAACTGAGATGTCAATCAAACCGCCTGGCCGT
Organism: Aquarana catesbeiana; assembly: GCF_042186555.1. Lineage (NCBI taxonomy): Eukaryota > Metazoa > Chordata > Amphibia > Anura > Ranidae > Aquarana > Aquarana catesbeiana. The sequence continues at coordinate 948,339,354 of NC_133324.1, read as the reverse complement.
AGTAATAGATAAGCTACTCGGTGCTTCGGAAAGCGCCACAAGGTGGGATAAAAGCCGCAAATGAAGCACCGCGTCTGCAATCTTGTGATTGCATAGACGTGGCGCTTCCCATAAGTGCACTGTGTCTGGCGTCCGAACATAGTGCACTCAAGGACCTTTTTTTGTATTTTTTTATTTTTAAAGGGCCAGTATTAACAAAAATTTTTTTTTGACATTTTTTGTTTGGGACTACCTGGAGGGGGGGGGTGGCGGCACCCATGTGCCCCCTATGGATGGGCCGCCACTGATCACTACCATGTAGCAGCGTGACTCTTTTATGTTAAAAAAGGTACGCGGCCAGTTTGTAGTCTACTCTCTTCTCGATCCCTATCTCTCTCACTCATTCTCCCTCATATATCCCAACTTTTTGAGATGGGAATGAGGGACATTTTGGACCTACTGCACCTAAATGAGGAGGGTGCAGATCAGCTGGGAATGAAGATGGCCAAAAAGTTAGAGGGGTTTTTAACACTTTCATGACTAAGCCTATTTTTGAAATTTGGTGTTTATACAGTTAAAATCCGTATTTTTTGCTAGAAAATTACTTAGAGCCCCCAAACATTATATATATATATTTTAGCAGAGAATCTAGAGAATAAAGTGATTGTTGCAATATTTTATGTCACACGGTATTTTTGTAGCGGTGTTTTAAACGCAACTTTTTGGGAAAAGGGATATTTAACAGTAAAGTTACCCCATTTTTTTTGTATAATGTGAAAGATGATCTTACACTGAGTAAATAGATACCAAACATGTCACACTTTACAATTGCACGCACTAGTGGAATGGCGACAAACTACGGTACCTAAAAATCTCCATAGGCGACGCTTAAAATTTTTTTTTACGGTTACCAGGTTAGAGTTACAGAGGAGGTCTAGTGCTAGAATTATTGCTCTTTCTCTGGCGATCGCGGCGATACCTCACATGTGTGATTTGAACACCACTTACATATGCGGGCGTGACTTCTGTGTGTTTTCTTTGCTGCGCAAGCTTGCAGGGAGGGGGGCGCTTTAAATTTTTTTTTCTTATTTATTTTATTTATTTTTTTATTAATAAATTGTGTTTAAAAAAAAAAATTGATCACTTTTATTGCTGTCACAAGGAATGTAAACATCCCTTGTGACAGTAATAGGTGGTGACAGGTACTCTTTATGGAGGGATCGGGGGTCTAAAAGACCCCCAATCCCTCCTTTGCACTTCAAAGTATTCATATCACCGTTTTTGGAGATTCTGAATACTGTGTGTCAGCTGGATCAAACACAAGGTAAACTCTAACACGAGCACTGACTGAATGCTGATACAGGTGTTTTAAAGGTGAGCTGGCCAATCACTGTTGTTTCCCAGGCAAAGGCTGTGTCAGGTGAGTTGTGCTGGATCCTAAAGGGATCCTAGTACTGACAGAACCTTACTAGAAGGCATAAATTGGGTTAAATCTTAGGAACAAAGAACACGGAGGAGAGATGGGTTTGCTTTAAGAGCATATTAAATAAGGGCATTAGCCAATGCATCCCATTGCGTAATACATTTAAAAGAGCGAACAAAAGTCCTGGATGACTTAACTCCAATGTAAAAATGCATATAAAAGCAAAGGAGAAGGCCTTCAAAAAATACAAGGTTGAGGGATCATTATCAGCATTCAGACTTTATAAAGAATGCAACAAGAAATGGAAGGGTGCAATTAGGACGGCTAAGATAGAACATGAAAGACACATAGCGGAGGAGAGCAAAAAAATTCCAAGAAATTCTTTAAGTATGTGAGCAGTAAAAAAGGGAGGACAGACCATATTGGTCCCATAAAGAATGAGGAAGGACATCTGCACCTGGAATTAACTTTATTTATTTACCTATTGTTTGGTAAAAATTGCATGTGTTCTTTACTCATTGTTTATGATTGCTAGTATCACACCTCCCAACCTTGTAAAATGGGAATGAGGGACACCTATCAGCAAAAGCATGTAGGCATAGGACCCACCCCTTGCCACGCCCTCTTAAAGGAGAATTGTACAAAAAAACATGATTGGTTAAACCTACAAGTGCTTTTTTTTTACCACTACTATTCCTTTATATTGGCTTTTTGAATTTACAAATGCAACAATTTAGAAATCAGATGAAAGGTTTAGCGCTGGAAAACACTTTTTGATAGCTAAAAAGTGCATTTTATATACAACTATATGGATCAGACCAAAATGAGGGACAAATGAGGAGGAATGAGGGACAGAGGGACATTGCTCCAAATCATGGACGGTCCCTTGAAATCCGGGACAGTTGGGAGCTATGCTCTCTCCATCCCCCTCCCTCCCTCTCCCCCATTTGAATTTTCCATCAATGAAAAGGTAGTTAAGTGTTTTTCAGTAAATAAGCCTTCCCACACAGACCCCCCCCCCCCCCACCTCCTTCCATACCCATATCCATAGCTCACCGGCAGTGAACGGCGATTGGCGGTTTTGTGAAGGAAAGGGGCTGAGGCGGGTGGTGAAGCCGCTCGTTAATCCTTACGGTGAAGATGCGGAATACAATGTGACTGACATCAGCAATAAGCAGGGATCAGCCAAACACAACAATTAGTCGCTTTACAAGTGTGCTGTTGCTAAGTAGAGCGTAGGGACAGCCAGCGAGCGCTGGAAATATCATCTACTGTATATGTCACGCTCGTGGTGATGGGTAGAAGAATTCTAATGAGCACTATTTATATGGAAAACAGCTACAGAACATAACTTTATTGTTGTTTTAGATGCATTATAAGACTTTCTGGGAAATCATACTTCAGGACTCCTCACTCTGTGGCTACAATAGGAGCTTAGATTGTGTAAGCTGCTCAGTCCGTCTACATGATGCCATTGTGCGTTGAAACACTTAAAGCAGTAATAAACCCACAAGCAATCATTTATTATATTGCAGCTTACCAGTTCTTAGATGTGACGGCTGCATTTGTTTTTTTTTTTTTTCTTTCTTCTTTTTTTCATCTGGTGATCCAGACAGCAGGTCTGTTGTTTTTTTTTCAAAAGAATAAGCTCTCCAGTAGATGTATTTGTTTACAATTATGAGACAAATCATTTAACCACTTGCTGACCAGCCGCCGTATTATAATCATTAAACGGCGGCAGGTTGGCTCGTTCCCGCGAATCGCCGTAGCTGTACGTCGGCTCCTTTAAGAACCATAGCAGGCGCACGCGCGTGCCCTCTGCATGGTGGGGGGGGGACCAGATGCGCCTGGCTGCCGCCTGCCTGCCGCCAGTGATCGCGGGAAAGAGAGCCAGGACGGGGATCTGTCAATGTAAACAGGCAGATCCCCGTTCTGACAGGGGAGGAGAGACCGATCTGCTGTTCCTAGTGATTAGGAACAGCGATCTCTCTCCTCCCCCTGAATGTAAACAGACAGATCCCCGTTCTGACAGGGGAGGAGAGACAGATCTGCTGTTCCTAGTGATTAGGAACAGCGATCTCTCTCCTCCCCCTGAATGTAAACAGACAGATCCCCGTTCTGACAGGGGAGGAGAGACCGATCTGCTGTTCCTAGTGATTAGGTACAGCGATCTCTCTCCTCCCCCTCAGTGTAAACAGGCAGATCCCCGTTCTGACAGGGGAGGAGAGACAGATCTGCCATTCCTAGGTGATTAGGAACAGCGATCTCTCTCCTCCTCCAGTCAGTCCCCTCCCCCCCACAGTTAGAAACACCTGCCAGGTGTTATACTCACTGTGGAACCTAAGGGATTAATCCTCTGCATTGTGTAAAAAAGGCTGCTTGATCCTGCCTTCTATGATCCTCCCCTTCTTGCATTGTCTCCAAAACATGTCCGGTGTTCTATCGGAATGCCGCTACCTATCAGAATAGGTAACGGAAGTGACGTTCCGTCACTACACCGCGACGGCCATCTTGCTGCACCTCGCACTCGTCCATAGTAAGTCTGCAGTCAGAAGGCGGCAGCGGACATCTTTTTACACCCACCGGAGTCTTGCATTTCACACTTATTTTTACCAGTAAACTGAGCCAATATACAGGCATGGGTACCTTGACAGCTGAGCGGGGACACAGTCACGAGTCATCATTATTAAAGGTGGGGATACACAGGCGATGCAGGATTTTACAGCAGCTGTAGCATGAAGATTTGGGTGAGGGGGGTTGGTTATCTGTCAGTGGAGGGAGGGGGTGGAATTTTGGGGGGTCACTAGGTGGATGGTGAAGGTCTGTGAGCAGTGGTGGCTGGTGCTCAATTTTTTTGGGGGGGGGGCGGCAAACATACCCCCCACCTCCCCGCCTGCTTGCCAGCCCCACTCGCCCACCAGCCCTGCTCGCCAGCCCCACTCACCCGCTCGCCAGCTTGCCAGCCACACACTTACCCCATCCAGGTCACAAGTAGCTTCAGCGGCTTCCCCGGCTTCTCCTCCCAGCCAATCTGGTCGCATCTCCTCCCGGCAAATCCACTTTTAGGACTCGCTTCCTGTGCTGATTGGCTCGGGAGGAGAAGCAGGAAGACCATAGCGAATGTTCATTCACTAATGTAGCAAGTGTGGTGGGGGGGGGGGGCAATTTTTGAAGCCTTTGGCTCTAATCATGTGCTTAAAAAAAAAAAAAAAAAGCTTGTAGAAGCTTGTATGGGTCCAGCACCCCACAGGGAGATTAGGGGCCGGTGCATAGAGATTAGTGGGGCGGCCTTGTGGACAGCTCTTGTGGCTGTCTGTGAGTGGGGGGGTGGGGGGGGGGTCTGTCAGTGGAGGGAGGGGTGGAAATTGGGGGGGTTGGGGGTCAGTAGTTGGGTGGTGAAGGTCTATGAGCAGGAGTGGTGGTTGGGGGAGGGGGTCTGTCAGTGGAGGGAGAGGGTGGAATTTGGGGGGTTGGGGGTCAGTAGTTGGGTGGTGAAGGTCTGTGAGCAGGAGTGCTGGTTGGGGGAGGGGGTCTGTCAGTGGAGGGAGAGGGTGGAATTTGGGGGGTTGGGGGTCAGTAGTTGGGTGGTGAAGGTCTGTGAGCAGGAGTGCTGGTTGGGGGAGGGGGTCTGTCAGTGGAGGGAGAGGGTGGAATTTGGGGGGTTAGGGGTCAGTAGTTGGGTGGTGAAGGTCTGTGAGCAAGGGAGATGGTTGGGGAGGGGGTCTGTCAGTGGAGGGAGAGGGTGGAATTATCAGGGGTTGGGGTCAGTAGTTGAGTGGTGAAGGTCTGTGAGCGGGGGCGAGGTGGTTGGGGGAGGGGGTCTGCTAGTGGAGGGAGAGGGTGGAATTTGGGAGCCAGGGGTCAGTAGTTGGATGGAGAAGGTCTGTGATCGGAGTGGTGGTTGGGGGATGGGGTCTGTCAGTGGAGGCAGAGGGTGGAAAATTAGGGAGCCGGGGGTCGGTAGTTGGGTGGTAAAGATCTGTGAGCGGGAGTGGTGGATGGGGGAAGAGGTCTGTCAGTGGAGGGAGAGGGTGGAATTTGGGGGCTTGGAGGTCGGTAGTTGGGTGGTGAAGGTCTGTAAGCGGGAGTGGTGGTTGGGGGAGGGGGTCTGTCAGTGGAGGGAGAGGGTGGAATTTGGGAGGGTTGAGGGTCAGTAATTGGGTGGTGAAGGTCTGTGAGCAGGGGGAGGTGGGTGGGGGAGGGGGTCTGTCAGTGGAGGGAGAGGGTGGAATTTTGGGGGGTTGGGGGTTAGTAGTTGGGTGGTGAAGGTCTGTGAGCGGGAGTGGTGGTTGGGGGAGGGGGTCTGTCAGTGGAGGGAGAGGGTGGAATTTGAGAGGGTTGGGGGTCAGTAATTGGGTGGTGAAGGTCTGTGAGCAGGGGGAGGTGGTTGGGGAGGGGGTCTGTCAGTGGAGGGAGAGGGTGGAATTTTGGGGGGTTTTAAGGTTGGTAGTTGGGTGGTAAAGGTCTGTAAGCAGGGGGAGATGGTTGGGGGAAGGGGTCTGTCAGTGGAGGGAGAGGGTTGAATTTGGGGTATTGGGGGGTCAGTAGTTGGGCGGTGAAAGTCTGTGAGTGGTGGTTGGGGGAGGGGGTCTGTCAGTGGAGGGAGAGGGTGGAATTTGGGGGGGTTGGAGGTCAGTAGTTGGGTGGTGAAGGTCTGTGAGTGGGAGTGGTGGTTGGGGGAGGGGGTCTGTCAGTGGAGGGAGAAGTTGGAATTTGGAGGGGGTTGGGGGTCAGTAGTTGGGTGGTAAAGGTCTGTGAGCAGGGGGAGATGGTTGGCGGTGGGAGGGGGCCATAATTGGGGTGGGGGAAGTGCAGTAGGGGGAGTGGGGTCTTTTGGGGGGGGGCGGTAGTTGGTGGGGTTCGCGTTGCAGTGTGGGGGGCCGACTCAGTGGGTCTTGTCGCCGGCCGCCCCCACAGGTGACCATCCCCCTCTCCCCCCTCCCCGCCCCTGGAGGAATTGGATGCTCAGTCTGGAATGTCCGGGCCTGTTTTTTTGCCCCAGTCCGGGCCTAGATGGGAATTACAGGGGGATAATACCTAAGTAAATGGTTGTATACACACTACATGCATGTTGACATCCATTGTGATGTGTTGATGTGCATCTTCTTGACATTCAGATGCGTTTTGATGCGTTTCCATCGCTTTCAAAGTCAACACACCAATCAAAAAACGAACAAATAGATTTTCAATTCACCTGCACCACAGGAAAAGGGATGTTCTTGAAATGTTTCTCCACCTCTTTGCATACAATATAAAGAAAAACACACGCAAAGCCCGGCCTAAGAGCGCGCTAGGTTTTCGTACCGCGAGGTGGGGAAGGGCCCCCCGTGTCTCCTGGCAGCGTTTATCAGCACTGCGCAGGTTTTTTTCGTGATATGCCGCAGAGATCTGTAGGCTGTTCGTATTTACCGACTGTACCGAGGCTCACCATTGTTTCACACAATACAAGTTCCCAGTGGTGCAATTCAGCTAATGGTTTTACTTTAAGTAGCTGAAACTGCGTGAAAAAAAATGTAACTTCTCTGCTACCGACAGAAGCCGGCGAGGATTCGGCGTACAATGTGTCGACCTGATTAGAGAGAACTCACGGCGTATTTTCAGCGCGCAGATAATTTGAGTTATTACGGAGTATCCCGACCACTTTAGCTGCGGCGGCGGCGTACCGCATACAGACCGGAGCTATTGTTACTTACCAGCTTTGGACCTATTGATTGCCAGCGGCTTTTGTCGCTACTAATCATACTATAGTGATACAGCGATTGTACTTTAGGAGATAAAGAAGACTTTCTTTACCACTGTAATCAGCCGTAAGCCATAGTTGCTTTCAACATTTTTAACCTGTTGCCGCCCGCGTAACACATATGTGCAGCAGCAAAGAGGGCGGGCTTTAACGCCCACATGCCGCACATGTGCGTCATTGGGTGGCCAATGTTTCTATGCTGAGAGTGCGCTCATTGTGCCCCCCCGGCACAGAGGCTGAGCTGCCAAAGACAGTTCTCAGTCCTCGGCGCTAATGATTGTAGCCAGCGGGACCGGCTCCAGATCATGTGACCAGCACAGGGACAGGATCGTCTAGTGCCCAGGGCAAGGATGTAGAACTGCGCTCCCTCCCCCCACTAGTAATGCATGCCATAGAGTGGGTTTACTGCCTTTAGGGCCTTCTCTGCCTCCTTGCTCCACTGTGCCCAGGGCAGCTGCCCCTCCTGCCCACCCCTTGTCTCTGCCCCGCATGTGATCACTCTGACAGCTGTCCGGGAAATTTTAAGCTTCTCCCTATAAGCAAATCATTTCTTTGCTCTTAAAAGCACAAAAACAGTTCTCTTGTATAATGCCGGGAAAGTGCGCTTGTATATCTCCAAGTAACACAGACAGATGCATCACTGTGATGACATGAGCACCAATCCTTCCCAGCCCCTGGGTGTTCAGAACTTTTTAAATGGGCATTCGGGTGTCTAAAAATGAAAATAAGCACCTTAAAAAAATTTGGGTGGGCAGGAAGGGGGGTTACAGTGGTTCTAAAGGCAGTGGTGGTCCGTTCATTTGGGGCAAAGGGGCGATGCCCCCGTAGTCAATGAGCCTGGCCCCCTATTCTACATGCAGGGCATCGGGCGCATGGATTCCAATGGGTTTTTTTTTTTTAGAAGCACGTGATTAGAGCCAGAGGCTCATAACCAGATGGTATAGATGCCCATCGGTTCTTCATCAGTTCAATCCGTCATTACTGAATACATGCTGGCATTGCCGTGCCTCTAAGGGCAATATGATTCACATCTGGTGGGAATGCCCCACCATTCAGGAATGTTGGTAACTTATTTTCGGTCAGTATTGTACCCCGATGGCGACCTCTATTAAATCCTCCCCTGAAATAGCTCTATTATCCATGATACCTGGATCCCTTCAAAATCTGTTAAAAGAGATGTCTTGCGGCATTTTCTGACCGCCGCCAGGGCAGTTATCCCGCGTCACTGGAAGTCAACTGATGTACCTACAATGGAGGAATGGGAAAAGGGTGGGTTCGGGGCGCACGCACCCAGTTGTGTGACAATAGCGAATCAGTATTCGCTATTGTCGTCCTGATTCTCCTCCCGGCCAATCAGGAAGCAGGTCCTGAGACCCGTCACCTGATTGGCCGAGGGAGGGGGTTGGGGTGGTGGCGATAGATTGTTTGCCCCCCCCCCCCAAAAAAAAATATATCACCAGCCACCACTGATTTTAATGCATTAAGGTAATAAACCTTCAGAGTGTAGCAGCCCCCCCCCAAAAAAAATATATCTATGGGTGTGAATATATATATATATATGGGGTGGTGGCGGGTGAATTGTTTGCCCCCCCCCCCAAAAAAAAAAAAATATCACCAGCTGCCACTGATCTTAATGCATTAAGGTAATAAACCTTCAGAGTGTAGCAGCCCCCCCCAAAAAAATATATCTATGGGTGTGAATATGGGGTGGTGGCGGGTGAATTGTTTGCCCCCCTCCTCAAAAAAAAAAAAACATCACCAGCTGCCACTGATCTTAATGCATTAAGGTAATAAACCTTCAGAGTGTAGCAGCCCACCCCCCCCCCCCCACCCCGCCCCAAAAAAAAGTATATCCATGGTGGTGAATATGTATATATATATGGGGTGGTGGCGGGTGAATTGTTTGCCCACCCCCAAAAAAATATATCACCAGCTGCCACTGATCCTAATGCATTAAGGTAATAAACCTTCAGAGTGTAGCAGCCCCCCTCAGCCCCCCAATACTTACCTGAGCCCCAGGTTGTCAGCCTGATAAACTATGATTGGCGGTTGTGGAGGAGTGCGAGGTGTCAAACATTACATCTGATCTTCTTTCAAAATCATGTCACAGCGCATACTGTACATACTGTACATAATGTTTTATTAGGCGCATAGTAGAAGGTTTAGAAATAGTGCAGTTTTTGAAACACTCTATTAAAATGTAATAAGGTTACAATGTTGCAACTCACACTTACAGTATATAAATAGCAATACATGTTATATAAATGTGCAATTTACTTTTTTTTTTTTTTTTTTTTTATGCTCATCCATTTTGCTAATGCCACCCACCTTAACCACTTCAGCTCTGGAAGGTTTCATGACCAGGCCATTTTTTGCGATATGGCACTGCGTTACTTTAACTGACAATTGCGCGGTCGTGCGACGCTGTACCCAAAAAAAAAAAAAAATCAAGGTTATTTTTTCCCACAAATAGAGCTTTCTTTTGGTGGTATTTGATCACCTTTGCGGTTTTTATTCTTTGCGCTATAAGCAAAAAAAAGACTGACAATTTTGAAAAAAAAAAAAGCAATATTCTTTAGTTTCTGCTATAAAACATATCCAATAAAAAAAACGTAAAAAAAAAATAAATGGAATTTCTTCATCAGTTTAGGCCAATGTGTATTCTGCTACATATTTTTGGTAAAAAAAAAAAAATGCCAATAAGCGCTTACTGATTGATTTGCACAAAAGTTATAGCGTCTACAAACTATGGGATATATTTATGGAAAGTTTGTTTATTTATTCATTTTCTTTAGTAATGGCAGTGAGCGCGACTGCGATATTACGGCGGACAAATCGAACACTAACTGACACTTTTGACACTTTTTTTGGAACCAGTGACAGTAATACAGTGATCAGTGCTAAAAAAAAACTGTGTGTCTAGGGAGGGTTTTCTTAGAGCCCTTTCACACTGGGGTGGTTTGCAGGCGTTATTGCGCTAAAAATAGCGCCTGCAAACCGTCCTAAAACTGCCGCTACTGTTTGTTCAGTGTAAAAGCCCGAGGGCTTTCACACTGGAGCGGTGCGCTGGCAGGAGAAGAAAAAATCTCCTGCAAGCCGCATCTTTGGAGCGGTGAAGGAGTGGTGTATTCACCGCTCCTGCCCATTGAAATCAATGGGGCAGTGTGGCTATACCGCGGAAATACCACGGCTATAGCCGCGATATGCGAGCGGTTTTAACCCTTTTTCGGCCACCAGCGGGGGTTAAAACCGCACCACTAGCGGCCGAATACCGCCGCAAAAACGACCGTAAAGCAGCGCTAAAAATAGCGCTGTTTTACCGCCGACGCCCCCACCGCCCCAGTGTGCCTTAACTGTGTGGGGGATGTGCTTGTACTGTGGGAAAGCAGAGATCTGTGTTCCTCCTTAGCAGAAACACAAGATCACTGCCTTCCCTTGTCACAGAACAGCGATCTGCCTTGTTTACATAGATCGCCGTTCTGCCTGTGCCTTGAGCAATCAGCGGGTCCTGGCGAACATCACGTCTGCCAGACCCGCTGATTGGCTCCCGCTGTATTGCCAGGTAGTTGCGGGCGGCGCGCGTGCGTGCCCCAGACCCCAAAGTGCAGAATCACATACCTGTACGTGATTCTGCGCACAGGAGCCATTGTCCCACAGTAAATGTACGTGGGGCGGTTGGCAAGTGGGTAAAGTGGTTATAAAGACAAGACATTTTTTACCTTGATGCAGGGAATGGATTAAGGTAAAAAAGTCTCACTGCTTGTTCCCCCTCCCCCAAATACTTACCTGAGCCCTCTCTCCATTCAGCGCTGTGCCCATCTGCAGAGGCGCTGGTCTCTGTTCCTGATCTTACAGAAAAGACTGAGAACAGGGGGAGTCATCGGCTCCTGCTGCTGTCATTTCATTCCAGTGAGGAGGGAGCAGGGGGCGGGGCAGGAGCCGTGCTGTGTGCATCTATGGATGCGCACAGCCTGTTTCAGGAGCACGCCCACTCATGTGCCCCCATAGCAAGCGGCTTGTTATGAGAGCACATGGAGGAACAGACAGCTCTAGCGGGGGACCCCAGAAGAGGTAAATGGCCGCTCTGTGCAATACCATTACAAGTATAAACCTCTTTTCTTATTTTTCTTATTAAAAAATGACTTTACAAATCAATTTAAGTCCTTATTCACAAAAATATCGCTGACATACATGTTTAACCCCTTGGCACTGGGCCCTGCTGGCCCTTTAAATGGTTCTGAAAGATGGGAGGCAGAGTTTCTGACCATGTGACCACTGGGACTGCCTGTTGCATTGGTTCCATGATCAGGGGCCTGGGGCCTCAACCTCAATGTCATTCTGAGGTCATACATGCACACACACATGTACACAGTCATAGCACTCTATGTGTGGTTCACTCGAGCTGCCAAAATTTTTGTTTTTAAAAAAGATCCAACATGCCAGTCCAGAGTATAAAACTTGTACAGATAATGGTTGGCAAATAATTACTTCCCAAGATACATTTAATAAAATAAAGTAATTTTTTATTATTATATATTTTATATTAATTTATTATTATTTTTATTTTTTATATAATTTTTGAAATTGTTTTATATAATTTTTTTGTCAATGGGGCCCAGGGCAGTTTCCCCTTTTGCCCCCTTATAAATCTGGCACTGCCTAAGACCACCAGCTACTGATCGTAAATGGTGAACAGAAGCTGTTAATGACAGCTCGGTCACTGTGCTAAAGCACTCAGTGCATTTAAATATCAAACCAGACTATAGCTGCCCTTTTGTAGAAAAAATTTAAAAGGCTTATCAGGTATGGATTTCTACATTCAGCTCCGCTCTACAATGCTACCTATTATTTTAGTTGGTTTGTTTATTTGAAAGAGGTTTTTTTTTTCATTGAAGTTCATAGCTGTTAATTTATTAATAATCTGGTAGAAGCACAATTCACTAATTCATATGCTATATGACCTCGCCAATACCCTTCAATAAACTTGTTGGACATTCAGTTCCAAAAATTGTGGCCATTCACCGAAAGGAGCATATTTTAGGACAGGTAATGATGTTGAACAAGAGGACCTGGTTTGCAATTGGTGGTTCAGTTCATCCCAAAGGTGTTCAGCGGGGATGAGGTCAGGGCTCTGTGTTCAGTAGGGTTGAGGTCAGGGCTCTGTGTTCAGTAGGGCTGAGGTCAGGGCTCTGTGTTCAGTAGGGTTGGAGTCAGAGCTCTGTATTCAGTAGGGATGAGGTCAGGGCTCTGTGTTCAGTAGGGATGAAGTCAGGGCTCTGTATTCAGTAGGGTTGAGGTCAGGGCTCTGTGTTCAGTAGGGTTGAGGTCAGGGCTCTGTGTTCAGTAGGGATGAAGTCAGGGCTCTGTATTCAGTAGGGTTGGGGTCAGGGCCCTGTGTTCAGTAGGGCTGAGGTCAGGGCTCTGTGTTCAGTAGGGCTGAGGTCAGGGCTCTGTGTTCAGTAGGGCTGAGGTCAGGGCTCTGTGTTCAGTAGGGTTGGAGTCAGAGCTCTGTATTCAGTAGGGATGAGGTCAGGGCTCTGTGTTCAGTAGGGATGAGGTCAGGGCTCTGTGTTCAGTAGGGATGAGGTCAGGGCTCTGTGTTCAGTAGGGTTGAGGTCAGGGCTCTGTGTTCAGTGGGGTTGGAGTCAGGGCTCTGTGTTCAGTAGGGTTGAGGTCAGGGCTCTGTGTTCAGTGGGGTTGGAGTCAGGGCTCTGTGTTCAGTATGGCTGAAGTCAGGGCTCTGTGTTCAGTAGGGTTGAGGTCAGGGCTCTGTGTTCAGTAGGGTTGAGGTCAGGGCTTTGTGTTCAGTAGGGTTGGAGTCAGGGCTCTGTGTTCAGTAGGGTTGGAGTCTGGGCTCTGTGTTCAGTAGGGTTGAGGTCAGGACTCTGTGTTCAGTAGGGTTGAGGTCATGGATCTGTGTTCAGTAGGGTTGGAGTCAGGGCTCTGTGTTCAGTAGGTTTGGAGTCAGAGCTCTGTGTTCAGTAGGGTTGAGGTCAGGGCTTTGTATTCAGTAGGGTTGAGAGCCCGTGTTCAGTAGGGTTAAGGACAGGGCTCTGCAGGCGACTCGAGTTCCTCCACACCAAACTCATCAAACCATGACTTTATGGAGCTGGCTTTGTACACAGGGGCACAGTCAGAACAGAAAAGGCCTTTCCCCAAACTGTAGCCACAAGCATGGAAGAGAATTGTCTAAAATTGGAAACGCCTGAACTTCAACCTTTAGATAGTGTTCCACATAACTTTGACCAATAAGTTCACAAATTAAACCAATTTCATTATTTTTCCTTTTTTCACGTGGAGGCAAAACCCAGAACCCCCCAAATTACACAGATAACCCCCATTGACACCACGAGAAGATATAACTGCCAGCAAAAGTCATTGTTTGATTGCAACTGTACTTTATTATGATAATTCACAACAATTTGTGCAATTTAAGAAGACACCAAAACATTTTTCGTGGGACACAGCCAACTTTATTTCTTTGAAAAAATAGACAATTTCTTTTTCATTTGAACAACATTTTTTTCCCTTTACAAAAATGATAAGTTCAACAGAAGCTGACAGAGAAACTTCAGCAGTGTGTACAAAAAAAAAAAAAAATACAAGCGTATATAACAGTTCTTGTTCGATCTAAAAATAATTCAAAAACCATCTGTGTACAAATCTCAAGACAGTCTTCTTACAGCAGCAAAAAAAAAGAAGAATAATCATAGAGTATTTGAATCAGTTTTGTACAATAGCAGCATCAATCACAGACTGGAAACCAGCTTACTAAGTGCCTGACAACAAAGGAGTTGGGGGGGGGGGGGGGTTAATAGGCTCATATCAACTGAAAAGGTTTCCTACAATAGTGTAAGGAGTCCATATATATATATATAAATAAGTCTTTATATGACGCCAAAGGTCATTTCATACATTGTTCATTGTACAGTCTATCAAACCATAGAACTTGGCTTGCTTCTTTCCTCTGCTCCTTGTACTCGTTTATTGGCTTTTGACTGCAGGCTTAGGAGGGAGCTGTTCGGCTCGAAGGTGCTGAACCTTCTCTAGAACTTGGTTGGTAATGTAGTCATAAAGTGGCATCATGTTCCGTCTAGACCACAAGGTTATGGCAGGAGCTGTCCACATCGGTGGTGCTGAACTAAGCTCCAGAACTTGGTTGGTAATATAGTCATAGAGGCATGATGTTCCACCTGGATCACAAGTGTATGGCATTGACTACAGGTTAATTCTGCAGCTGTCCACATCTGTGGTGATGTACTAAGCTCCAGATCTAACTTGGTACTAAAGTCGTAGAGACATTTTTTATACGAAGAGAGGGCTTGTTGTTAAATAGCACCTAGATCATACGTAGATGGCAATGTCTACAGGCATTTTAGGAAGCTGTCCACCTCTGAAGTAAGCTCCAAAACACAGCTGGCCATATAGCCGAGGTAACAGCCATTAAAACATTGCTTAGATGATACATTGAGTTTTACAGTTATGTATACATCACGCTGTAAAGATGACAGAATACTGAGCCATGCAGGTGACAGCCGAGCTACAAATCAGGCTAGGTCATCCAGAAGAGTACTGGGACTAGCTGGGCGACCAGTTGGAGGCAACATCTCCAAGGTAAAAGGTGAGCTCAGACCAAATGAAGACTTTGTTTGCTTCACAGGGTAGGGTAAGACAAGCCCAGGGAATAAAAGCCAAGGCCCTTCAGTTTCTCCTCAGTCCTGGCTTTCTGCTTCAAGTGGACCTTGCTGTGTCGCTTCTTTTCGTCGCTCCTGGCAAACCTCCGGCCACAGAGGTCGCAGGAGAAAGGCTTCTCCCCAGTGTGGGTCCTGATGTGGGTGGTCAGGTGGTCACTGCGGCTGAAGTTCCTCAGGCAGATACGGCACTGGAAGGGCTTATGCCCAGTATGGATCCTCAAGTGCCTGTTGAGCTCGTCCGAGCGGGCAAAGCTCCGGATGCAGTTCTCCACTGGGCAGGCAAAGGCCTTCTCATTGGGTTTGGGTCGGAAGCATTTGGCTGGAAACTTATTCCTTCGGTATTTCCTTCTGGGCTCTACCAAGGGGTTGCTAGAACTGGGTGGAGGAATGGTGTCAGCTGTTGGGGAAAGTCCCAGAAAATCTGTGGAGATGACTGGAGAAGATTGAATGGTTTCCTCTGTGCTCAGCATCCCTGGCATCTGCTGGTTGAGCTGGTACTTGGCATCGAGCAAGATCTGAGACTTTAAGTCAATTTTGGTCTCAGCAAAGTCACAGGGGGAGGTCTGGAATGCCTCTGACTGGCAAGTGAAGTCCATAGTGTTGTACATAACTGACTCCTCCACCACACCATTCATATGAGGCTGGCAGCAGGCAGACATCATATTTTCTACCTTAGACTCAATTGGGTGAAACACAGTTGAGGAGTTTTCAGAGGGCAAAAATCCCTCCAATGAGTAAGACGTTGAGGCAAAGTTCTGAGATGTCTGGGGCTCCCATTGAGCATTAAATGAATCCAAGGCAGGCGAGATGGGTGACAAGTCCATTTCCTGCTTGCTTGGCATATTTTTAGACTCAAAGAAACATTGGTTGGTGCAGGAATTGCCCAGGTTGGGGGAGCTGGGCACCTGATGGAGGTCCTCTGTACTACTGAAGGCAGAATACAACTGGCTGGGGTACCCTTGCTGGACAGAAATGTTGAGGTTGGGCTGGGAGTAAAGGTCCATATGATTCTGTAGGGCCTCAGGAATGGAATAGAGTGCTTCTTGCCGGTGGACTTTGTGTGGTGCAGAGAAAGGTGACAGACCCAGGATGCCAGACATCAGATTAAAGAGGGCTTCCTGTTCATGGGAATGCTCGGGTCCTGTCTCAATGAAGAAGCTCCCGGAGTAGTTCAGAGGGAGGGGTGGGGAGGGTTGACTGCTCAGGAAGAAGTAGTCAGGATTATCATCATCATTGGATGGGCTCACAAACGTTCCTGAGGGACAAAGAACAAAATAACTGAGTAAGTATGATGCTTTGCATCTTCCCCCACTATACACATGTGTGGCATTTAACAGCTCCAACATTGTTTAGTCATCACAATGAATAACCTATTCCAAAATAAAAATGCATCTACTGTCCTCCTTCCCCAAAATCTCAAACCAGAGCTCTAGGGATTGAAGGAAAAGTCAGCAAAAAAACATACCTTTCAATACTGTTAACCCTGTCCATGCCAGTCCATGCTTTAATCAATCCCCTCCCCACCCAAGCAATGTGCTTGTTTTACCCCTACATCAATTTTTTTTGCTGTATCCCAATACCACTGGAAAGAGCCCAAGCTGCCCAAACACCTCCTCTACCCCCTACTGGTGTATGAAACAAGACACTATACATTGTCAATCAACTTAAGGTAGGAAGTGCTCCCTGCTTTCCCTCTGTTTTAAAGGGTTAGTCCCCCCAAACTTGATATTTCAGGACTCTATTGATGAGATCCCTGCACTCATTGATGTGCCCACCAATAGGGGCTCCCACTATCCTTGTGCTGAGTTCCTGGGCCTCTTCACCAGCTGTGTTCTTAAAGAGGGGTTTCCACCATCCCTGCACTGAGTTTCTCGGTCTGCCCACCTGCTGTGCCCTTATGAGGAGCTCACACCATCCCTGTGCTGAGTTCCTGGGTCTCCTCACCTGCTGTGTCCTTCAAGAGGGGCCCCTACCATCCCCGCACCGAGTTCCCCTGTCTGCCTACCTGCTGTGCCCATCACTAGGGGCCCCCACCACTCCTGCACTGAGTTCCTAGCTCTGCATATCTGCTGTGCCCATCATGAGGGGCTCCATGTTCTGCCCACCTGTTGTGCCCATCATGAGGGGTTCCCACCATGGGTTCCCACCATAAGGGGCTCCCTGTTCTGCTCAACTGCTGTGCCCATCATGAGGGGTTCCCACCATAAGGGGCTCCTTGTTCTGCCCACCTGCTGTGCCCATCATGAGGGGTTCCCAAAATGAGGGGCTCCCCTTTTTGCCCACCTTTTGTGCCCATCAGGAGGAACTCCCACCACTCCTGCACTCCTGAGCCACTTCTTGGCTCTGTACATCCGCTGTGCCCTTTATGGGGGGGGTCCCACCACTCCTGTACTGAGTTCCTGGCTCAGAACTTCTGTTATGCCCACCAAGAGGGGTTCCCTGGTCTGCCCACCTGCATACCCCATTATGAGGGTCTCCAAGACTCCAGCACATCTGCTGTGCCCATCATGAGGGGGTCCATGGTCTGCCCACCTGCTGTGTCCATCATGAGGGGCTCCCGCCATCTCTGCACTGAGTTCCTGGCTCTGCATACCCCATTATGAGGGTCTCCAAGACTCCAGCACATTTGCTGTGCCCATCATGAGGGGGGCTCCCACCATCTCTATGCTGAGTTTCTGCATCTGCACATCTAATGCACCCGTTATAAGGGGCTCCCATCATCCCTGCTGAATTCTTTATAGAAAAAAAAGAGGCTAAACACACAACACCCAAAATTCCCAAAGGGGAGGAACACTGGAAGTTATAGCAGAGGGATCTCACTGATGGAAAACCCAAGACATAAGAAGTCAGGGACTGGTTCAGCCCATCTATATCTGAACTATTCCCTTTTCGGGTGGACTGACCCTTTAAGGGACCAGTGCACATGAGCCTGATTTGGAATTGCAGCTGGTGAGCTGAGGTTGACAACTTTAAAAGACTAGAGGCCAACCCATTTTTTATTTTATTTTTTTAATTGCATTCTTCCATTAAATATCTTATTAAGTAGAGGAAAGTGTTAATTCCCCACGCGCTTATCGTAGAGAGCGCGGGCGACCGAAGGAATTTATGAGGATTATTTTTAGCTCCTCTATCTTCCATGCACAGATTAATAAAAAATACATCAAACCTTCCAGCGTGCAAAAAAATAAAAAATAAAATGAAATAAAATAAATCTTTCTCTTACCTTCAGCAAGGTGAGCCCCTGGGTCCTCCCTGGTCTGGGGGTCTGGGGACCCCAATGCTGGCTCCCCTTCTTCCTTCAGGTCAAAGTCCTGGTGGAATTTGGGATAATCCTGGCAGGAGGGCTCCATGTTTCTCAGCTGCATGGATGAAGGATGCTCCTTGTACAATGGCAGCTCTCCTCCTTGTGTGTTGGATGCTGCAGGCTGGGCTGTGTGCAGAGAGACTGTCACCATGCTCCGGCCCCGCAGCCTCCTTTATATATGCGGCAGGCGGCTGCCTCTGATCTTCCGCTGCTGGGGAGCTCTCCATTTCAGGAGTCTCCAGTGATGCGGCCGTGACGTAAATGCCCATATATGGAGACAGGATGTAGCTGGGGGACTCCCAATAAGGAGATCTCTTGTTGTGACGCCTCGCGCTGGGCTGCCTCTCCTTTCCTCTCTCCCTCCCAGCTCTGCTTTTTATAAAACCTGTGCAGGAAAGTTGTGAATTCGTGAGGATGCCTTCCCAATCTGCATTTCCATTCATTGCACATCTGTATTGCTTTATTTTACCTGGTTCACACCTGATATGCTTTTTTTTTTCCTTTATTGTTGTTTTTTTTTTTTTTTTTTTTTTTTTTTAAATACATTATATATATCTTCATTTCCATTCATTGCACATCTATATTGCTTTATTTTACCTGGTTCAATCCTGATATGCTGGGGTGGCAGTTTTTTTTTTTTTTATTGTTTTTTTTTTTTTAATACATTATATATATATATATATATATATATATATATATATATATAGATATATATATCTATATCTATCTATATCTATATAGATAGATATAGATATAGATATATCTATATCTATCTATATATATATATCTATATATATAGATATATATATATAGATATATATATATATATATATCTATATATATATACACACACACACACACACACACACACACATATCTATCTATCTATCTATCTATCTATCTATCTATCTATCTATCTATCTATCTATCTATCTATTATTATTATTATTATTATTATTATTATACGAGATTTATATAGCGCCAACAGTTTACTCAGTGCTTTACAATGTATAAGGGGGACAACACAATTACAGTACAGTTCAATACAAAAGGTACAGGAGGGTCCTGCTCGTAGAGCTTACATTCTAAAGGGAGGGGGTGGTGGCACAAAAGGTAATGGCTGCAAAAAATGATTTGATATATATATATATATATATATATATATATATATATATATATATATATATATATATAATGTATTAAAAAAAACAAAACAACAACAATAAATAAATAAAAAAAGCTGCCACCCCAGCATATCAGGACTGAACCAGGAAAAATAAAGCAATAGATGTGCAATGAATGGAAATGAAGATTGGGATATATACATACATACATATATATATATATATATAAAATGTATAAAAAAAATAAAAAAACAACAATAAAGAAAAAAAAAAGCTGCGTAAAATAAAGCAATATAGATGTGCAATGAATGGAAATTAAGATATATATATATATATATATATATATATATATATATATATATATATATATATGAACCATATATATAGGAACCATGCGCTGCGCGACTCGCGCATGCGCAGTAGGGAACCCGGGAAGTGAAGCCGCAAGGCTTCATTCCCTGATTCCCATACCGAAGATGGCGGCGGCAGCATCCGAGGACCGAGGGACGGTTCGGCCTCGGGCGCCGACATCGCTGGACCCTGTGACAGGTGTCCTTATTTTAAAAGTCAGCAGCTGCAGTATTTGTAGCTGCTGACTTTAAAAAAAAAAAATTTCACAGGACTCCCTCTTTAATGTCTAAACCGCTGGCCACAAAAGTGAGTACACCCCTAAGTGAAAATGTCCAAATTGGGCCCAATTAGCCATTTTCCCTCCCGGTGTCATGTGACTTCAGTGTTGTCACATGAAAAGATAGAAGAAAATATTTACAAACATGTGAGGGGTGTACTTACTTTTGAGAGATACTGTATAATTCTTGCATACAATGGGGATGCACTGAAACTTCGGGGGCCGAAACATATCGGCCGAAAATGGTGTTATCCGCATTTTGCCCATAGGAGAAAAAGGTGCCAAAACGCACGTGATTTTGCGGCGATCCGCAAAATCTGAATTCTCGGTTTTGGATATATCGGACATTGGCCAAAAATACGATTATCTGTGTTTCGCCGATTAATGACGTGCTGCTCCCAATTGACTTCAATGCAAAATTACAACCCATTGACTTCAATGCAAAATCATGTCCCATTGACTTCAATGCAAAATTACCCCCTATTGACTGCAACGCAAAATCGCGTCCCGTTGACTTCAATGCAAAAACGCCCCCCTATTGGCTGCAATTCAAAATTATGCCCCATTGAATGCAATGTAAAATCACATCTTATTAACGTCAATGCAAAATTGCGTCCCCTTGCCTTTAATGCAAAAACACCCCATATTGACTGCAATGCAAAATTGTGCCCCATTGACTTCAATGCAAAATCACGTCCCATTGACGTCAATGCAAAAACACCCCATATTGACTGCAATGCAATATCGCATCCTATTGACTTCAATACAAAAACACCCCCCATTTGAATGCAATGCAAAATCGTGCCCCATTGACTTCAATGCAAAATCGTGTCCCATTGATGTCAATGCAAAAACACCCCCTATTGACTGCAATGCAAAATGGCGTCCTATTGACTTCAATGCAAAAACACCCCCTATTGACTGAAATGCAATATTGTGCCCCATTGACTTCAATGCAAAATCTCTTCCCATTGACATCAATGCGAAATTGCTGCCCATTGACGTCAATGCAAAATCGCATCCCACTGCCTTTAATGCAAAAACACCCCCTATTGACTGCAATGTTGATTTGTGCCCCATTGACTTCAATGCTAAATCGCCTCCCATTGACGTCAATGCAAAATCGCTTCCCATTGACGTCAATGCAAAACCGCATCCCATTGCATTCAGTGCAAAGAAAAAAAACCCTACTGACGTCAATGCAGAATCGCGCTCCATTGACTTCAGTGCAAAATCGCATCCCATTGACTTCAATGCAAAAACGCCAGCCACATTAACTAAATGTAAATATATATTTTTTTAAACTGTCCATTTCAGTTTGATCTTTCTGGCCCCATTCACACATGTTCCCGCTCCCACCTGAACGCGTGTCGCAAACAAACGCCCAGAAGACACTCGTTTTGCCGTAGTTGTAGTGCGTTTTGTTCGACAGAAAAACGCACGTCTGCTACCCATACTTGGAGGGGGAATTCATATTTAATGGCACTGCAAACGTTTCCTGCGATTGCAGCAGACGCATCGCAAAAATGCGCAATTTTGTGCGTTTTGTGGCAGATTTAAGAAACGCTCGGGTGTGACCGCAGTGTGAGTGGCAGAAGGCGCTTCATGGTGACATTGTTACATCGGCTGGAGAAAGGCGGAAATCCGTCTAGTGTGGCGAAGGTGAGCGGCGATTTCTTGCGTCGCTGAGATTTTAGGTAAATGGTGGGAGCCGAAAACCACCCCCCCCCGGCTTCCTAGGTCTACCCCTCTGGACTCCCGATCAGATCCGTCATCCTCATCCCCTCCCCTCTATTTGCACACCAATACCCCCGACACCGGCCAGAGGAGCGACCACAAAGACACAAAGGGCAACATTGTATCCAATCAGGACTCTCCGCATCCTACAGGCTCTCATCTTTATCTTTGGAATGTAATATGCAATCCATTTTTTGTATTTTCTTTGTATAAAACTCGCTGCAAACCGCCGTCCTTATTTATATCCTGTATAAGAAATAATATGTGGAAAGCCATGTTTAACCCCTTCAATACCGGCCACTGTCACCCCCTTCCTGCCCAGGACAATGTTCAGCTTTCAGGGCTGTCACTCTGTGGATGACAATTGTGAGGTCATAGAACACTGTACACAAATTATATTTCTATCATGTTTTTCACACAAATAGAACTTTCTTATGCTGGTTTTTAATCACCACTGGGGGGGGGGGGTATTTTTTGCTAAACAAACTAAAAAAGAACAAAGGTTTAAAAAAAGAACAAAAAAAAAAAAAATTGTCTTTGTTTCCGTTTTAAAATTTAGCAAATAAGTCATTTTTCTTCTTCACTGATGAAGCTGCACTAATGGGCACTGATAGGCTGCACTGGTGGGCACTAACGGGGCTGCATTGATGTGGCAGCACTGATAAGCTGCACTGATGGACACCAGTGAGGTGGCACTGATTGTTTCTGACGGGAATGCACTGATAATTAGCGCACTGATGAGGCTCCACTGATGGGCACTGATAATCTGCACTGATGGGCACTGACGTGGTGGCACTAATAAGCTGCACTGATGGACAATGATGAGGCGGCACTGATGGACACTGATATGTTACACTGATTGACACTGATATGTTACACTGATGGACACTGATGAGGCGGCACTGATTGCCACTGATGGGGTGGCACTGATGGACACTGATATGTTGCACTGATTGACACTGATATGTTATACTGATGAACACTGATATGTTACACTGATGAACACTGATATGTTATACTGATGAACACTGATATGTTACACTGATGAACACTGATATGTTACACTGATTGACACTGATATGTTACACTGATGAACATTGATATGTTATACTGATGAACACTGATATGTTAAACTGATTGACACTGATATGTTATACTGATGGACACTGATATGTTATACTGATGGACACTGATGAGGCCGCACTGATGAACACTGATATGTTACACTGATAAACACTGATATGTTATACTGATGGACACTGATATGTTATACTGATGGACACTGATATGTTATACTGATGGACACTGATATGTTACACTGATGAACACTGATATGTTATACTGATGGACACTGATGAGGCCGCACTGATGAACACTGATATGTTACACTGATGAACACTGATATGTTATACTGATGAACACTGATATGTTATACTGATGGACACTGATATGTTATACTGATGGACACTGATGAGGCCGCACTGATGAACACTGATATGTTACACTGATAAACACTGATATGTTATACTGATGGACACTGATATGTTATACTGATGGACACTGATATGTTACACTGATGAACACTGATATGTTATACTGATGGACACTGATGAGGCCGCACTGATGAACACTGATATGTTACACTGATGAACACTGATATGTTATACTGATGGACACTGATATGTTATACTGATGGACACTGATGAGGCCGCACTGATGAACACTGATATGTTATACTGATGGACACTGATGAGGCCGCACTGATGGATACTGATATGTTACACTGATGGACACTGATGAGGCGGCACTGATTGGCACTGATGGGGACACACTGATAGTCAGTGTAAATGTCCCCTGTCACAGGATCGCTGGTTATTGGCTCTCCTTTCCTCACACAGTGACAGCGCTGAGGAAAGGAAATGTCAATAACCAGCACTTGTTAACATGTGATGAGCTGTGAATGAACAGAGCTCATCACATGGTAAAGGGCCGCTGTGATTGGTCCTTTACATCGATCTGTGACCAGCTGTGTCTGAAGGACAGAGTGATCACAGAACACACCCGATGTGCGCCCCGAGGTGCTCGTGGGGGTCTCTGGGAAGACGTCAATAGACCCCCTCCCAGAACTGGACGATCGTGCTGTAGATGTCATTTGGCTATAGCCCAGTCGGCAAGTAGTTATAGTGCAGATCTGTCAGCAGTATAAGGGCCGCTATGGACAGGCGTTTAAATCAAATGCGGCCTTTTTCCGCTGCTGCTCAAACGCACGCTCTGCAATGTGAAAAGCAAGCTGCAATTTGTTTTCTTTGATTTCAATCCAAACAGCCCTCAGGATTACATTTTGAGGGCTGATCCCAATCTTTTCCAGAGAAGTATCAGATGAGGTACAAGTCATCCCTAGGACCCCTTCACATTAGATTTGAATGTGATTTGAGGTGCAGGTGATGTGCGATTGTCCTGTGATTTTAGTGCTGTGCAATTTTGGACACAATTTTAGGTCTTGGGACCGGGGGGATCACCACTACTACTGCTATTACTACTACTACTACTACCTCTACTGTTGGTACTACTACTGCTATTACTACTACTACTACCTCTACTGTTGGTGCTACTACTACTGTTTTTTCTACTACTACTACCTCAACTGTTGGCACTACTACCACTACTGCTATTACTACTACTACTACCACTACTACTGCTATTGCTACTATTACCACTACTACTACTACTGCTATTGCTACTACTAATACCTCTACGGTTGGTACTACTAACACTACTACTACCACTGCTATTACTACTACTGTTATTACTACTATTACTACTACTACTGTTATTACTACTACTAGTACTGCTGCTCTTACCATTACTGCCACTGTTGCTGCTGATGCTATTACCAATACTGCTGCTGCTGCTGCTCCTATTACTACTACTACTGCTGCTATTACTACTACTGATGATGCTAATACTACTACTACTACTGCTGCTGCTATTACTACTACTACTACTGCTGCTTTCTATTGTTACTACTGCTGCTATTACTACTACTACTGCTGCTGCTATTACTACTACTACTGCTATTACTACTACTACTGCTGCTGCTATTACTACTACTGCTACTACTACTACTACTGCTACTACTACTACTACTGCTATTACTACTACTACTGCTGCTGCTATTACTACTACTACTGCTATTACTACTACTACTGCTGCTACTGCTATCACTACTGCTATTACTTGGAAAGGAGGTAAATATAAAAACTGCACAAACAAATACAAATACGTTTGGTTTTGGATAAGTTTCCATTGAAGTCTGTGGGCGTCTCACACCACATCACACCAAAGTAGCCCTTTCCCCGGATTCTCATTGCACTTGCATTGCATAGATGTGAATGACCAACCGTTGGGATCAATGTGATTTCCATTGTCATGCATTTCTGTGCGACTCAAGTCCCATCAGAAATCGCACTCGTGTGAACCGGGCCTTAAAGGGGTTGTAGGGAGCACAAGTGTGATTTGTAAAAGGAGAGAGACCACCATTGCCCAACCACAGTAATCCAAGCCCACCATTCATGTGATGAAGGTATATATGGAAAGCCAGTGATTGGTAATCGGCCAATGACAGCTCAGCAATAATAGACAATATAAAGAGAGGTTAGTCGTATAACGCAGAGACCAGATTGTTGTTTCAACCAAAAGGAAAGAGAACCCATTGGAAGGTTGACAAGCATAGTGTAGCCACATCCTGACCCTAGCATAGTCTACAAAATCACTCTGTGTAATGAGCAAGCAGAGCCTTTAATTGAATGAGCCTCTATCGCCACCTCCTGCTTGTTAAGAGGTACTGCAGTTTTTTTCATATGCTGGTTCTACGGAATCCTAAAGTTCAACGAGTTCACACTACAAAACACTAACCAATTCTACACAAAGAAATGGGACCCATGGTTTAACCATGCTAATCTCTTCTTTAACCCTGAATAATTTTACCAAATACTGAAGTTCACTGAAGAGTATTATATGAATATAGAGTTTAATGTATAATAGGAATTGCTATATTTATTTATAAATTTATACTCCATTCAAGAACCGCTTAATATATATTGTTATTCCTTTTTGTAGAAATTACTTTGATTGTACATTTTATGGTATATGTCAATAAGCTTTTTGTACTATTTCTTTGTACCAAATAAAAAAAGTTTGTAAACAAAACAAAAAAAAAGTTCAACAAGCTCAGATTTAGATCAGCTGGAAGCTGAGCGCCCCCTTGTGGAAATTGGGAGGCATGAACGGCAATATACGCTTTAGAAGTCTTAATGGGATTATTACAATTACAAAGGACCGGGCCTCTTTTTGAGATTTGTTGTTTACAAGTTAAAAACAGCTTTTTTTTTTTTTTTTTGCTAGAAAATCACTTAGAACCCCCACACATTATACTTTTTCTTTTCTAACACCCTAGAGAATAAAATGGCGGTCGCTGCAATACTTTCTGTCACACCGTATTCACGCAGCGGTCTTACAAGCGCACTTTTTTTTTGGAAAAAATACACTTTTTTGAATTAAAAAATAAGACAACAGTAAAGGTAGCCCAATTTTTTTTTTTTTTTTTTTAATATCGTGAAAGAATGTTACGCCGAGTAAATTGATATCAACATGTCACGCTTCAAAATTGCGCCCACTCGTGGAATGGTGACAAACTTTGGCCCTTAAAAATCTCCATAGGCAATGTTTAAAAAATTCTACAGGTTGCATGTTCCAAGTTACAGAGGAGGTCTAGGGCTAGAATTATTGCTCTCGCTCTACCGATCGCGGCGATACCTCACATGTGTGGTTTGACCACCGTTTTCATATGCGGGCGCTACTCACGTATGCGTTCGCTTCTGTGTGCGAGCTCGGCGGGACGGGGAGCATTTAAAAAAAAAAAAAAAAATTCTTATTTATTTTACCTTTTATTTTTTATTTTTACACAGTTTTTTTGTAGAAAAAAAAATTGTGTCACTTTTTTTCTTATTACAAGAGATGTTTACATTCCTTGTAATAAAATATATGAATAAAAGTGACACAATTTTTAAAAGAAAAAAAAAAACAGTGTAAAAATAAAAAAATAAAAGGTAAAAAAAGCATGACAGGACCTCTTAAATATGAGATCGGGGGGTCAAAAAGACCTCAGATCTCATATTTATACTAAAATGCAATAAAAAAAAAAAATGAAAAAAAATTTGTCATTAAAAAAAAAAGGCCCTTTAAGAGCTACAGGCGGAAGTGACGTTTTGACGTCGCTTCCGCCCAGCAATGGTATGGAAATGGGTGGGGGCCATCTTCCCCTCACTAGTCTCCATGCCCAGCAAGGGTGAAGATCCGATCGCCTCCGCCGCTGCCGACGGCTACGGTAAGCGGCGGAGGGCACCGGTAAGCGGCGGGAGGAGGTGGCCCTCTCCCGCCGCCAATAAAAGTGATCTCACGGCGAATCCGCCGCAGAGACCACTATTATCGGAAACCGGACCACTGGCTGAACAAGAGGATACTGGGGTTATGGTAGCTAGCTGCTGCCATAACAACGATATCCCCCTTCAAAGTACCGACGAATATCGGCGTGCGGCGGTCCGGAAGTGGTTAATTACATTTTTTTTATATGTAGATTCTAGGTGGAAGAAGTTTAGTTTTGCAAGGCGAATGACTGCTAATTTTTTTAAATACTGTTTTTACTTTTTTTTTTTTTACAAACTTTGCTACACCTCAGAGCTTCTGATCTCCTGCAGCCTCTTTGCAGTCACTCTCCTTGTGTCTGTGCACTGCAGCAATGACATTTCACAAGGCAGCTTTCCCTATGGTCAGTGACGTAGCATGGGTTGCAATTGCCAGTGCCCAGGACCATCCTCAACTGCACAGAGCAGCACACTGCCGCACACGCGCTGCTCGTTCTCCTCAACTCCGCCATTCCGAACCTAGAACCACGCAGCCGGACACCCACCTACACAGCCTTAGAGGGAACGTGCCACTGACAGGACCAGAATGGGAGTGTGCACTGGCCCATTTCCTGCCTCTTCTCACCCCAAATCCTTACTAATTTTGCTCCCCTAAAAATATTGCACACAGGGGCAGCCACCCCTGTGGGCCCCCCCCCATGTTGGGCAGGTCCGTTGATAAGGGTGTACCACCGGTCCTCCTGTACAGGGCCTAGACCCCATCGGTTGAGCAGGGGGCCTGGGCACTAGGAGGAATCCGATCGTGGAAAGGAGGGGGTAACCGGTGCAGTGTGGTGGTGGGGGGGAATTACAGGAACCAATCCCCTGTAGGGCAACCACTAGAAGGGGGTACCACTGGTCCTCCTGTACGGGGCCCAGGCCCCATCAGTTTAGCAGGGGGGCCGGGCACCAGGAGAAATCAAATCAAGGAAAAAAGGGGGTGACTGGTGCGGCAGGGGTAAATTTACAGTAACAAATACCATGTAGGGCAACTACCCCCGTGGGCCCCCATGTTATGCAGGGCTGCTGATAAGGGTGTACCACCGGTCCTCCTATACGGGGCCAAGATCTCATTGGTTCAGCAGGGAGGCCCGGGCACCAGGAGGAATCGGATCATGGAAAAGAAGGGGGTGACCAGTGCAGTTGTGGGGGGGAGAATTAGAGAGACCGATCCCCTGTAGGGCAACCACCATAAGGGGGAACCACTGATCCTCCTGTACGGGGCCCAGGCCCCCCCGGTATGCACCCCCCCTCCCCTTCCTCGCAGCGCTGCTGGCTTCACTTCCTCTGCCTCCCACCAGCTACCAGTTGCTACAGGGGG
The DNA here is from genome assembly GCF_042186555.1 of Aquarana catesbeiana. NCBI lineage: Eukaryota > Metazoa > Chordata > Amphibia > Anura > Ranidae > Aquarana > Aquarana catesbeiana. The sequence continues at coordinate 948,310,942 of NC_133324.1, read as the reverse complement.
GGAACTACATGGGATCTGTTCTAATAAATGCCCCCCTCCTCACCAATCCTGTAAATAACCTCCCTCCCCCCCGCTGCCCTATGTGCCCCTCCAGCAGCGCTGATGTCTTCTTCTCCTCATCCTCCCGCTGGATGCTGCAGGGTGCTGGGGGGGGTAGTTTCAGGATGGAGAGCGGGTCAGGCAGGCTGTACTGGGCCCCACGATTTCTAATAGCAGCCCCGACGTTACGCCACTGCCTACGGTGACAACAGCGGACCATGTCTGCACAGTCAGCACATCAGCATCAGTTGCTTGTCGCCTCCACCAGAAGGACGAGTGGCAGGGTGACAACGCAGGAGAAGAAATGGAAGACAGGGACGAAGCGTTGTCACCTTATAACAGGAAGTGCCTTGAACAAAGATTTTCAAGGGGGATTATTTAAATGAAATCTGCCGATTTTAATATATGGAAATGACATGAACATGTTAAACATTGTATCAGATTTTATATGTACTGTGTGCTGTTTTTTGTTTGTTTTTTTGTCTGTAATGGAGCAGTTCCTTTGGGAATTTTCCTTTATTGGTTTTCAAATAAAACAATCCAGCAAAATCTCCTTTTTTTTGCTGAGAATTTACACCAATCCAAACCTGATCTCTCATCCACTCTACATATATCACCTCCTGATGAAGTGGACAGTTGGTCTAAGAAACGCGTCAGTGGTCTATTATCTTCTTTCCAATAATTCATTGTGCTCTCCTGATGAAATGGACAGTTGGTCTAAGAAACGCGTCAGTGGTCTATCTTCTTTCCCATAATTCATTGTGCTCTCCTGATGAAGTGGACAGTTGGTCTAAGAAATGCATCAGCGGTCTATCTTCTTTCCAATAATTCATTGTGTTCCCCTGATGAAGTGGACAGTTGGTCTAAGAAACGAGTCAGAGGTGTATCTTCTTTCCCATAATTCATTGTCACACAGATACTGTGGGTGGAGGCACGGAGATATCAGTTAGTGCAGCTGATAAAGAGTAAATGTTTCTAATAATGATTTGTAATAAAACAAACTATCTCCGTGACTAAGCTCTGTGGGTGGGACGAAACGCGTCAGTAGGAGTGGCCTGGGAGGAGACTGTTTTCCATCTCGATTTAACACACGGACTGTCAGGAGTGTGGCGTCTTCACAATAAATTTTAGCGGTAATCATTTTGTATTTGTAGCTTTAGGTTAGGTTCACACCTATGCGGGTTGCTGTTGATACGTTTTTATGTATTTTTCCAACATTTTTCATGTGCTTTAAGGCCTATTGCAGTTTTTTTTAGTGCTTTTTGCAGAAACGTACTACAGTTCATTTAACATGGTTTCCAATGGTACACGTTCACGTCTATGCTTTTTTTCAGCCGCTGCGTTCTTGGAAAGGGTCAGAGACTTTTTTTTAAACGCAAAACAGGGCTTTATTTTGGTTCAATAGACTTCAATTGAGAAGCTGCAGAAAAGGATGTAGGGCATTTTTTTGCCACGATTTGCGTTTTTTTTTTTAAATCTGCCCAACAATAAATTGGCCAACAAAAAACATGTCCAAAAAATGCAAGAGGCACCACAAAAAAAGCACTGCAGAAACGAATCAAAAGCAAACTGCATTGGTATGAACCAGGCCTTAATGGCTTTTTTGATGCGTTTTTTTTGGGAGGTGACTGTTTCATGCAGGGGAAACGATCAAAAATGCAGCGAAAATGCATTGTAAAAGCAAGCTCTGTGTATTTGGTGCATTTTTTATGCGTTTCTGTTAACCATTTGACCTCTAACCTCCTTTCACCACCAGGCCATTTTTTTGCGACACGGCACTCTGCTTTACTTTAACTGACAATTGCACGGTCGTGCGACGTTGTACACAAATAAAATCTATATCATTTTTTCCCACGACAAATAGAGCTTTCTTTTGGTGGTATTTGATCACCTCTGCGGTTTTAATTTTTTTGCGCTATAAACAAAAAATGCCAACAATTTTGAAAAAAAAAAAAAAACAATATTTTTTTTTACTTTCTGCAATAAAACATAAAAAAAATGTAAAAAGTCAAATTTCTTCATCGATTTAGGCAAATATGTATTCCACTACATATTTTTGGTAAAAAAAAAAAATCCCACTAAATATATATTGGTTGGTTTGTGTGAAAGTTATAGCGTTTACAAACTAGGGGATATATACCGGATTTTTTTTTTTTACATATACTAGTAATGGCGGCAATCAGTGACTTATAGCGGGGCTGCGAGATTGCGGTGGACAATCGGACACCCAACTGGCACTTTTAACACTTTCTGGGGGACCAGTGACGCCAATACAGCGACCGGTGCTAAAAATATGCACTGTCACCGTACTAATGACATTGGCTGGGAAGGTCCATAGAAAGTACAGGCTGGCAACTCGACAGCTTCTCCATAGAAAATATTTATTTGAGCATTACAGCAATAACATCATCCAAAAAAAAAACTGACGCGTTTCGACCTTAGGCCTTGCTTTTGATGAAGGCCTAAGGCCGAAACGCGTCAGTATTTTTGGATGATGTTATTGCTGTAATGCTGAAATAAATATTTTCTATGGAGAAGCTGTCGAGTTGCCAGCCTGTACTTCCTATGGATCTTTTGTGAGCTTGATTAGCCAGAGCACCGACTACTCTACACACCAACTATACTATATAGAGGTAGAGCTTGGGTGAGTTTTTCTCATTGGCAGGAAAGGGGGTTAAACATCTGGGTGCGATCAAAGGGTTAAATGTGTGCCTAGCCAGTGTTTATGTGTACGCAGGGATGTGATGGATTTTATTACCTGCTGGATCACGCACTAGATGGTAAGGTGGTCTATGGAACCAAAAAAACAACCTGCTGTGCGCAAAAAAGTGCAAGACCCTTTCGGAAAAAAAAAAAAACGCCGCAAAAACGATACCTGCTGAAAGCAAAAAAGTCATAAGACCCTTTACAAAAAACGCACCAAAAATGCAACTTGCTGCGGGCAAAAAAGTCCAATACCCTTTCGAAAAAAAAAAACGCACCAAAAACGATACCCGCTGCAAGCAAAAAAGTCCAAGGCACCTTTACAAAAAAGCACCAAAAACCCAACTTGCTGCAGGCACAAAAGTCCCTATGATACACGCTCACATCTATATGTGTTTTTCTTTTCAGCTGCTGCGTTTTTGGAAAGGGGTCGAGGCCTTTTTTATTTCTGCGGCAGATTGCGTTTTGCGTGTAATAGACTTCAATGGAAAAGAAAAAAAAATGCAAAACGCATCAAAAACGCAACACTCGCCTTTCTGCTGCGGACCAGAAAGGCGAGTGTTGCGTTTTTTATGCGTTTTTTTTCCATTGAAGTCTATTACACGCAAAACGCATAAAAAACGCAACATTCGCCTTTCATATGTGGACCAGAAAGGCAAGCGTTGCGTTTTTGATGCGTTTTGCATTTTTTTTTTCACTTTTATACACTGTGTATAGCTGGCTGCTAAGGAGCAGGGCGCGAGAAGCCGACCGCCGCGTCCTTAACAACCGATGAGTCTTCAGCTGTCAGTGGGTTCCCTGCTGATAGCTCAATGTGAAAAAAAAATTGGTAAAAATCGGGACCCTTCGGGTCTGAAATGGATTTTGGGGGGAAACCCTACGCCAATTTTTTTTTTGTTTTTTAAATGGCGTGGAGTCCCCCCAAAACCCATACCAGACCCTTATTTGAGCATGCAGCCCGGCAGGTCAGGAAAGGGTGGGGGGATGAGTGAGCGAGTGCCCCCCCTCCTGAACCATACCAGGCTACATGCCCTCAACATGGGGGGGGGTGCTTTGGGGCAGGGGGGGAGGGCTCTGCCCATGTTGATGGGGAAAAGAGCCTCCTCCCCACAACCCTGGGCGGTGGTTGTGGGGGTCTGCGGATGGGAGTTTTAGATTTCCAGATCCCAGATGAGCCACATTGCCCGCAGACCCCCACAACCACAGCCCAGGGTTGTGGGGAGGAGGCTCTTTTCCCCATCAACATGGGGACAAGGCTCTTTGGAGAGCCCCCCCCGCCCCAAAGCACCCCCCATCCTGAGAGCATGTGACCTGATATGGTTCAGGTGGGGGGGGGCGCTGGCTCGTCCCTTCTCTTTCCTGACCTGCCAGGCTGCATGCTTGGATAAGGGTCTGGTATGGATTTTTGGGGGGGACCCCACGCCATTTTTTACCTGATTTTTTTTTTTTTGCCGGGAATTCTTTTTTCTACATTCAGCTGTCAGCAGGGAACCCTGATGACTCATCGGTTGTTAAGGACGCAGCGGCCGGCATTCCTGGCACGCTCCTTAGCAACCAGCTATACACAGTGTGTAGAGAAAAGAAAAAAAAAACGCAAAATGCATAAAAAAAAAAAAACGCATCAAAAATGTAATACTTGTGTTTTTGGTGCGACTCCATTAAAGTCTTTTACACGCAAAACACAATCTGCTGCGTGAAAAAAAAAAAAAGTCCCCGACCCTTTTTTCAAAAAACGCAGCACCGCGAAACGCACAGATGTGAACTACATCCATAGGATAACCATGTCAGATGCACTGTAGTACATTTTTGCAAATCGCAAAATGCACTAAGAAACGCATAGGCGTGAACCTGGACTGAAACCGTGTCAAAAACGCACATAAAAAGAAAAAAAAACGCAAAACGCACTGGGAAAACACATTAACAGCAACCCGCATAGGTTTGAACCTAGCCTCAAAGTGCAGATCCGTTTTTTTTTTTTTCTTTGATCCGTTTATGAGAGATTCGGGAAGTCCTAAGACCCCCATACACACTATTAGATTTTCTGCAGATTTTGTCTTCAGGTTTACCAAAAACCATGTAGTGCAAGGGCCTGCCTGATTGCATACAAATTGAAACACTAAGCCCGGGTTCACACCTATGCGAATTAGATGTGCGTTTCCCCACATCTAATTCGCATAGCAGGAGAATGTGACTGGCTCCCTATGGAGCCGGTTCACATATCTCCGGGGCGGCTGTGGTGCGCACTGCACAAAAACGCTGTGCGTCTTTGGCTGCGTTTCAGGGCCGAATTCAGGCATAGAATCGGCCCTGATTCGTCCCTGAAACGGTGAACAGGGACGCACAGCGCTCCTGTGCGGTCCGCAGCGAATTATGGTGTGAACACGGGGTTAAGGTTTGACCTCATATTAGATGGTTTTGGTAAATCTGCAGAAAATCTAATAGTGTGTATGGGGCTTTACAGAAAAACAAAAAAAGACTTTTTGTTGCTTTTTAGAGTAGGAGACATTTTACACCACTCTGAACAGGAAGTGTCGTGAAATCTCTCCGGTGAGGTCGCATGCGATAGAAAACACCCCCCCCGACTGAGGTTTCTAAATCTTCCCCCGCCGAACAAACACAGTTTTTCGTTGTCCCCGTTGGTGAGACTTTCTTCACTTCCTGTTGTGTTGTCACCTGGACAGGAAGTGAGCAGCCATAAGAATGCAAAAAAAAAAAAAATTTTTTTTTAATCTGGAGTTGTGCTTTTATTTTCAGTTTGTAAAGTTTATTATCATAAGAGGCGTTACAGGATTTTCGGAATCTCTCAGCAGGTGACTCTGGGGGAGACAATACGGAGATAAATCCGCAGGTGGCAGGAAAGAAGCTGCCGCTTTCCATCTCCATATATAGATCCAAGCCTGGAATTCCCGAGCCGATGACACAGCCTGACGCCTCGGCACCCAGCGAGATGCAGCTCAGCGGTGTTCCCTGCCTCGTGTCTGATACAGATGGTGAGAGGCGGGGGGGGGGGGGGCAGACCGTGGGAAGAACGGAGAGATAATCACCCAATACAAATCTCTTCTCTTCTCCTCTGCTCTTCTCTCCAGGGAAATCCCTTGACATTGTCTCCGGTGGGTGAGGATTAAAGAAGGACCCGTGTTGTCCCAGGAGGACGCTGACTCCGCCCACTCAGCAACTGCCTTATCTCTAGACGCGTGCCGAACAGAAAAAAAGAAATCGTTTCATTATTTACATTCATTCGCTTTGTTATATTAGTTTAATCCGTTTAATTCGTTTTCGGGAATTCGTTTAGTTTATTCTTTGAAAGTACTTATACACTACTAAAAATGTTGATAATTAAAGTAGTGTAGTGTTTTTTTTATTCTATTCCTTTCTATTCTATTCTATTCTATTCTGTTCTCTTATTTTCAATCTCTGCTTTACTATATTATATTATATTCTTTTATTTTCTGTTATATTCTTTTCTATTCTATTCCTTTATTTTCTATTCTATTCCTTTATTTTCTATTTTCGAATACGAATAAACGAAACGTAAATAGTAAAGTGAAGCAGCGCTGTATACTATAACCAATACTAAAACAATATATTATTATTATAATATTCTACTCCATTCCTTTCTATTCTATTCAAATTGATTCTATTTGAATTTTGGAAAATGGTTATATTATTTCTATTCTGTTCTATTGTTTTTTTCATTCTATTCTTTTCTATTCTATTTGAATTTCAGAAAAGGGTTATAATATTTCTATTTAATTCTATTCTTTTTTTATTCTATTCTATTCTGTTCTTTTATTCTCTTTCCTATTTTGTGCTGCTTTTATTTTCTATTCTATTTTGTTCTGTTTTACTCTATTATATTCTATTCTTTAATCTTCTGTTATATTATTTTCTATTCTATTATTTTTTTTCTATTCTATTCCTTTTTTTTCTATTCTATTTTATTCTCTTTGGAAATTCGAAAACTATTTGAATTAGAAAACTATTCGAATTTGAAAACTACTCAAATTCAAGAACTTTTCGAATTTGAAAGTGATTCGAAATTCGAAAAGTATTCGAAAACAATTCAAATTTTAATTTCGTCCGAATTTTTTTTTTCTTTCGTTATTTCGGGTTCGTTTAAATTCGGTACTATTGTAATTTGGAAATTCGGATATATCCTAATTTGCGAAGAACGAAAATTCATCCGAATTTCAATTCGGAACGAAACTAACAGCACATGTCTACTTATCTTAGCCCGGGACCTGCAGATGGAAGGATTTGGTATGGTTATGAAACAGATGGTAATTGCTGCCTTAGTCTCAATTCACAAAGATAACACACCAGGGTGAGTATCTTTATTTTCACAAAAAGTGACAGTTATTTTCAGCTTAGGAATTTAGGACAGTTGGCTCGATTCTTAAAGCTAACATACCAGGATAAGTACACTGCACCTGGAAAGTATTCACTTTTTCCACATGTTGTTATGTTACAGCCTTATTCCAAAATGGATTCAATTCATTATTTTCCTCAAAATTCTACAAACATGACCCCATAATGACAACGTGAAAGACGTTCATGTTTGCAATCTTTGCAAATTTAGTAAAAATAAAAAAATTGAAAAAAAAATTCCATGTACATAAGTATTCACAGCCTTTGCTATGACACTCAGAATTGAGCTCAGGTACATCCTGTTTCCACTGATCATCCTTGAGATCAGTGGCGGCTCATGCACTGTGGGCCCCTTTCAGGACGCCGGACGCATGGATTCCTATGGCGGGGGGGGGGCGGTACTTTTTGAAGCACCTGATTAGAGCCAGAGGCTCTAATAGGCTTCAAAATAGGGTGGGCTCGGGGCGCAGAGAGTGCGCCCTGATCTCACCCGATTTGTGTGATGATAGCAAATTAATTTTCGCTATTTTCACACTAACCTTCCTCCCCAGGAAGGGCGAGGAAGGGCGTCAGACCTGTTTCCTGGTTGGCCAAAGTGCCAGGCCACCCTATTGGATGCCTGGCGCTTAGGAAGAGGAGCAGAGGAGACACACAATGGAGCGGAGGTCGCCGACGCTCTGATGCACTGAGAGGAGTTGCTGCCTGCCAGTAAGTGTCAGGGGGTCTGTTAGAGCCGCGCAAGGGGGGGGTGGTGGTTGGGGGTGCTGCCAGAGCCGCAATCCCCGCGAGTGGGGGGGGGTCGGTGGGCGCAGTGGCTGCATATGATGGGCACAAGTTGCTGTAAATACTGGGCACACGTGGCTGCATATAGTGGGCACAAGTTGCTGCATTTGACGGGCACAAGTTGCTGCATTTGACGGGCACAAGTGACTGCATTTGATGGGCACAAGGGGCTGCATATGATGGGCACAAGTGGCTGCATATAGTGGGCACAAGTGGCTGCATATACTGGGCACAAGTGGCTGCATTTGATGGGCACAAGTGGCTGCATATAGTGGGCACAAGTGGCTGCATATACTGGGCACAAGTGGCTGCATTTGATGGGCACAAGTGGCTGCATATGATGGGCACAAGTGGCTGCATATAATGGGCACATGTGGCTGCATTTGATGGGCACAAGTGGCTACATTTGATGGGCACAAGTGGCTGCATATGATGTGCACACGTGGCTGCATATAGTGGGTACAAGTGGCTGCATATACTGGGCACAAGTGGCTGCATTTGATGGGCACAAGTGGCTGCATATGATGGGCACAAGTGGCTGCATATAATGGGCACAAGTGGCTGCATATGATGTGCACACGTGGCTGCATATGATGGGCACAGTGGCTGCATATGATGGGCACAGTGCAGTGGCCGCATTTGATGGGCACAGTGAGGCTGCAATTGATAGGGGGGGGGGGTCAGTATTTTTTAGTTTGTTTGCGCCCCCCCCCCCCCCCCCCCCAAAAAAAAAAAAAATTTTGAGCACCAGCCGCCACTGCTTGAGATGTTTCTACAACTTGATTGGAGTCCAGCTGTGGTAAATGCAGCTTATTGGACATGATTTGGAAAGGAACACACTTGTCTATATAAAGGTCCCACAGTTAACAGTGCATATCAGAGCACAAACCAAGCCATGAAGTCCAAGGAATGGTCTGTAGACTTCTGAGACAGGATTGTATGGAGGCACAGATCTGGGGAAGGGCACAGAAACATTTCTGCAGCATTGAAGGTCCCAGTGAGCACAGTGGCCTCCATCATCTATAAATGGAAGAAATTTGGAACCACCAGGACTCTTCCTAGAGTGGGGTGCTTGGCCAAACTGGGCGAAGGGCCTTAGTCAGGGAGGTGACCAAGAACCCGATTGTTTCTCTGACAGAGCTTCAGCGTTTCTCTGTGGAGAGAGGAGAACCTTCCAGAAAAACAACCATCTCTGCAGCACTCCACCAATCAGACCTGTATGGTAGAGTGGCCAGACGGAAGCCACTCCTCAGTAAAGGGCACATGACAGCCCGCCTGGAGTTTGCCAAAAGGCACCTGAAGCACTCTCAGGCCATGAGACACAAAATTCTCAGGTCTGATGAAAGAAAGATTGAACTCTTTGGACTGAATGGCAAGCGTCATATCTGGAGGAAACCAGGCACAGCTCATCACCTGGCCAATACCATCCCTACAGTGAAGCATGGTGGCGGCAGCATCATGCTGTGGGGATGTTTTTCAGAAGCAGGAACTGAGAGACTAGTCAGGATCGAGGGAAAGATGAATGCAGCAATGTACAGAGACATCCTTCATGATAACCTGCTCCAGAGAGCTCTGGACCTCAGACTGGGGCGAAAGTTCATCTTCCAACAAGACAACGACCCTAAACACACAGCCAAGATAACAAAGGAGTGGCTACGGGGCAAATCTGTGAATGTTCTTGAGTAGTCCAGCCAGAGCCCAGACTTGAACCCGAATGAACATCTCTGGAGAGATCTGAAAATGGCTGTGCACCGATGCTCCCCGTCCAACCTGATGGAGCTTGAGAGGTCCTGCAAACAAGAATGGGAGAAACTGCCCAAAAATAGGTGGGTCAAGCTTGTAGCATCATACTCAAAAAGACTTGATTGGTGCCAAAGGAGCTTCACCAAAGTATTGAGCAAAGGCTGTGAATACTTATGTACATTTTTTAATAAATGTGCAGATTTCAAACAAGTTTCACGTCATTATGGGGTATTGTTTGTAGAATTTTGAGGAAAATAATGAATTTAATCCATGATATATTTTTTTTCATGCAGAGAACCTAGGGAATAAAATGGCGATCATTGCAATTTTTTCTATGCTGCATGGTATTTGTAGAGCAGCTTTTCAAACGCAGCTTTTTTGGAAAAAGTACACTTTACTGAAAAAAAAAACAAAAAAACACAATATATGCCCCATTTCTTTTTGTAAAACATGAAAGATGATGTTACACCGAGTAAATAGATACCTAACATATCATGCTTTTATATTGTGTACGCTTGTGGAATGGCGATGAAGTACGGTGCTTAAAAATCTCCATACGCAACGCTTTTAACATTTTTACAGGTTAGCAGTTTAGAGTTAGAAAGGAGGCCTAGCACTAGAATAACTGCTCCCATTGGCCACACTAACGATTGCGGTGATACCTCACATGTGTGGTGCGAATTCCATTTACATATGTGGGCGCGACTTATGTATACGTTCTCTTCTGCATGGGTGCACAGAGGGATGGGGGTGCTTTAAATGTAAATTTTAAAATTTTGCTTTTTTTTTTTTATTTTTTTTTACTTTACACTGTCCCGTTATTTAATTTTTGTATAATTTGATCACTTTTATTACTATTACAAGTAAACATCCTTTGTAATAGAAATAAGGATGACAGGTCCTCTTTAAGGAGAGATCTGGGGTCAAAAACACTCCAAATCTCTTCTTTACCTTTGAAAGCAAAAGGTAAAAAAAAATGGTGATCTTTTGCTTGAAATGAAAAATAATGGCCTCGCTTCGGTCCTTCAAGGCCATAGAGGAAATCAGAGACAATCTAGTCTCTCACTGCCTCTGTGACCAGCCGGCCGCATTGTCAGATCGTGTCTCGGGCACGCCGGTGAAAACGGTAAGCCCAAGAAACAACGGCGAGTGGCGGAAGGGGGGGTGGGGACTTTCTCTCCTGCAACTTTAGAAAGCCATTCAGTGGCTCATGAGCCACTCCAGGGTCGTCTTTAATATTTATTGGACCCAGGGCAAACATTTTCTTCGGCCCTCACAAATCCACTTGTCAACTATTTTCAGGCAATGTAGGCTCAAGGGGCAGCTGCTTTGGGCCCCACAACAATGACTGGGCCCCGGGGCAGCTCCCCTTTTTGCCCTGCCTTAAAGACAGCCCTGAGCCACTCGGACCGCTTCTTGAGAAAGTCAGCTGCCTGCTGAAAAGAAAAGATACTGAAGTTATCAGCCATAACCCTGGTACACCACTTGCAAACCGCAACGTATATACACTATATTGCCAAAAGTATTGGGACACCTGCCTTTACACACACATGACTTTTAATGGCATCCCAGTCTTAGTCCGTTGGGTTCAATATTGGGTTGGCCCGCTCTTTGCAGCTATAACAGCTTCAACTCTTCTGGGAAGGCCGTCCACAAGGTTTAGGAGTGTGTCTATGGGAATGTTTGACCATTCTCCAAGAAGCGCATTTGTGAGGTCAGGCACTGATGTTGGATGAGAAGGCCTGGCTCCCAGTCTCCACTAATTCATCCCAAAGGTGTTCTATCGGGTTGAGGTCAGGACTCTGTACAGGTCATTCAAGTTCCTCCACCCCAAACTCAATCATCCATGTCTTTATGGACCTTGCTTTTTGCACTGGTCCAAATCATTTGGTGGAGGGGGGATTATGGTGTGGGGTTGTTTTTCAGGGTTTGGGTTTGGCCCCTTAGTTCCAGTGAAGGGAACTCTTAAGGTGTCAGCATACCAAGACATTTTGGACAATTTCATGCTCCCAACCTAGTGAAAACAGTTTGGGGATGACCCCTTCCTGTTCCAACATGACTGTGCACCAGTGCACAAAGCAAGGTCCATAAAGAGCTGGTTGAGGGAGTTTGGGGTGGAGGAACTTGACTGGCCTGCACAGAGTCCTGACTTCAACCCGATAGAACACCTTTGGAATGACCTAGAGTGGAGACTGAGAGCCAGGTCTTCTCATCCAACATCAGTGCCTGACCTCAAAAATGAGCTTCTGGAATGATGGTCAAACATTCCCATAGACACACTCCTAAACCTTGTGGACGGCCTTCCCAGAAGAGTTGAAGCTGTTATAGCTGTAAAGGGTGGGCCAACTCAATATTGAACCCTACAGACTAAGACTGGGATGCCATTAAAGTTCATGTGTGCGTGTAAAGGCAGGTGTCCCAATACTTTTGAAAGACAAAAACAGAACATTCCATAGCTCAACTCACCAACCAGTCTGCTGACCAACCAAATTAACTGTCCAACAGTTGTGTGTTTGCCCTTCCGTGTGCTCCTTGCTGTGAAGGCCAGTTATAGGCGGGGGCAGGGGCCATTTGTTTGTTACCTGTCCCAATACTTTTGGCAATATAATGTATATGTATTGCGGTCAGCAAGTGAGGTCTGTCACTGATGAGAGAATGTGGTATTCCCATGGCGGGGAATGCCGCTTATTACCCGGATCAGCATCCACATACCTTTCAACATTTTGAGATGGGAATGAGGGACACCTATCGGAAAAAGTATGCAGGCTTAGGACACACCCCCTGCCACACCCCCTTAACCCCTTCCCGCCGACCGTACGCAGATATGCGTACTCGGCTTTCCGGGGTTATACCGGGATGATGCCTGCAGATGTCTGTCACAAGGGATGTATGGGCTATCCGTATATAACAACCGATGCGGCTAAAAGCCGCTCGGCTGTTATACCGGAGGAGCGGGAGGGGACATCCCCCCCTCCCGCCGCCTCCCGCCGCTCTTACCGGGCCTCCCGTGCGATCGGGAGGCCCGGTGTCCAATCGGCTGCCTCCGGCGGCTGTGGGCGGGCTGGAACGAAGCTGTGAGCGGCTTCGTTCCAGCCTTCTTAATGTAAACGCGGAAGCGACGTCATGACGTCACTTCCCGTTTACTCGGCTGCCAATGGCGCCGAATTTAAAAAAAAATACACAGTATTCAGAATCGCCGTTTTCGGCGATCTGAATACTTTGAAGTGTAAAGGAGGGATGGGGGGTCTTTTAGACCCCCCATCCCTCCATAAAGAGTACCTGTCACCACCTATTACTGTCACAAGGGATGTTTACATTCCTTGTGACAGCAATAAAAGTAAAAAAAAAAACATTTTTTTTAAACACAATTTAAAAGGATAAAAATAAATTAAATAAATAAAAAAAATTTTTTTTAAAGCGCCCCCGTCCCCGCGAGCTCGCGCAGCGAAGAAAACGCATACGGAAGTCGCGCACGCATATGTAAACGGTGTTCAAATCACACATGTGAGGTATCGCTGCGATCGTCAGAGCGAGAGCAATAATTCTAGCCCTAGACCTCCTCTGTAACTCTAACCTGGTAACCGTAAAATAAATGTAAAGCATCGCCTATGGAAATTCATAGCTACCATAGTTTGTCGCCATTCCACGAGTGCGTGCAATTATAAAGCGTGACATGTTTGGTATCTATTTACTCGGCGTAACATCATCTTTCACATTATACAAAAAAATTGGGGTAACTTTACTGTTTGGATTTTTTTAAATTCATGGAAGTGTCCCTTTTCCAAAAATTTGCGTTTAAAACACCGCTGCACAAATACCGTGTGATATAAAATATTGCAACATTCTCCATTTTATTCTCTAGATTCTCTGCTAAAAAATATATATACAATATTTGGGGGTTCTAAGTAATTTTCTAGCAAAAAATATGGATTTTAACTTGTAAACACCAAATTTCAAAAATAGGCTTAGTCATGAAGGAGAAATGTACAAAAAAAACAAGATTGGTTAAAACCACAAGTGCTTTTTTTTTACCACTACTATTCCTTTATATTGTCTTTTGCAATTTACAAATGTAGCAATTTAGAAATCAGATGAAAGGTTTAGTGCTGGAAAACACTTTTTGATCGATAAAAAGTGTATTTTATATACATCTATATAGATCAGACCAAAATGAGGGACAAATGAGGAGGAATGAGGGACATTGCTCCAAATTGAGGACAGTCCCTCCAAATCAGGGACAGTTGGGATCTATGCATCCAGCGCTGGGTGTAGAGCGTCTGTTGCGGGTTGGTCTCTGTGCAGCGAATTAGCGGCTCCTCTGCGACACCCGGCAGCCTTCAGCATGCATCTTCCTCCAGATGGGAGGCGCGGACCACTGCCAGTCGCAGGCTCGGCTCTTCTCCGGGATGCTGAGTGATTCAGAGCTGATATAAATATCGTCTCCAATCCTGATAAACAGCAGATCGTATTCCATGTACGGGAAATTCAGCAGCACTTACTAAGACAGACTCAGCAGCCAAAAAATATCATCATCTCCCTGTCACCCCCATCTACTATAACTCTGACAAGTCTACCGTACAGGAAACAAACAACGCTCGGTGCGTGCCGAACGTGACAATAATTTGCTTCCTAGACACCCTGAGCCAGATAAGCAGTTAGAGGAAGCCACCAACCAGGGACCTTCTGATTTATCAAGCTGCAGTTGCACTCTTTAAAATAGCTCTTTATGAATACTAAAATGACATCTGATACTATTAAGAGTCCACTTTAGCATGCCTTAACGTGTATATATAAGGCAGAAGCTCCAGGAAAAACAACAAACTACAAATTAATAGCAATAGTTGAAATAAAAAAAAGCAGCTTTCGGCAAAACTCATCTTCAGTTCCCGAGCTTCAATAATTCCCTTCTGCCACTAGATGTCACTGCTCTTTAGGTTTGAATGACAGCCAGCGTCATTCAACCCACTTACTTTGAGCCCAGGCTGTCATAAACCAGCCCTTGAGGGTTCACCTACCCTGTTTCCCCGAAAATAAGACCTAGCGTGATTGTCTGTGATGGCTGCAATATAAGCCCTACCCCCCAAATAAAGCCCAACCCTGTTTCCCCGAAAATAAGCCCTACCCTGAAAATGAGACCTACAAGGACTTTAACTAGGGCTTATTTGGGGGGTAGGGCTTATATTGCAGCCATCACCGACAGTCACGCTAGGTCTTATTTTCGGGGAAACAGGGTAACTTCCAACCTAAGTAACAGAATGCCTAATGCCGTGTACACACGGGCGGACTTTTTGGCATCAAAGGTCCGACGGTCTTGCCGACGGACTTTCAACGGAATTTTGACGACTTCCGACGGACTTTCGAACGAACGGACTTGGCTACACACGATCACACCAAAGTCCGACGGATTCGTACGTGATGACGTACAGCGGACTAAAATAAGGAAGTTCATAGCCAGTAGCCAATAGCTGCCCTAGCGTCGGTTTTCGTCCGTCGGACTAGCATACAGACGAACGGATTTCTCGATAGGAACTGGGTCCGGCGGAAAGATTTGAAACATGTTCCAAATCTAAAGTCCGTCTGATTTTCGACCGAAAAAGTCCGCTGCAGGTCCGATGAAGCCCACACACGGTCGGATTCGTTCCGTCGGACCAGTCTGGTCGAAAAGTCCGCCCGTGTGTACACGGCATAACAAAACTAGTGTAGCACCCTCTAGTGTGCTACTAATGTTAGTGTAGGCAAACGTATTTGCATGATTCATGGTAACTGTAATGCCCCATACACACGATCGGACATTGATCGGACATCCAGACAACAAAATCCATGGATTTTTTTCCGACGGATGTTGGCTCAAACTTGTCTTGCATACACACGGGCACACAAAGTTGGTCGGAAATTCCGAACGTCAAGAACGCGGTGACATACAACACGTACGACGAGCCGAGAAAAATGAAGTTCAATAGCCAGTGTGGCTCTTCTGCTTGATTCCGAGCATGCGTGGAACTTTGTGCGTCGGAATTGTGTACACACGATCGGAATTTCCGACAACGGATTTTGTTGTCGGAAAATTTGAGATCCAGATCTCAAATTTTGTGTGACGGAAATTCCTATGGAAAATGTGTGATGGAGCCTACACACGGTCGGAATTTCCAACAACAAGGTCCCATCGAACATTTTCCGTAGGAAAATCAGACCGTGTGTACGGGGCATATGAGTCTATAATTAGGTTGGGTTAGTGCAGGTCAGGCTGGATAGCTTTACAGTGCAGGTCTCTGGTACCTCCCTCTGTGTCTAGAAGCTGGTAGAAGCTTCTGGAAGTTAGTGGGCGGAGGCGAGAAGGTCCTGGTCTGCATAGTTGGGCGAACCTGGCCAATCCCCAGGCTGAATGTCCCGGTAGGGTGCTTAGGCCAGCTCCTAAATATGGAGAAGCCATGCTAGCTAGATGGAGAGCTAAGGAGGCTGTCGGTGGCCTAGGAGGGGCCCCCTAAGTCTGAGAAGGGGGGGGCTTGCCTCCAGGCTGGGTGCAGGCTGGCTTAGGAAGATGTTATCAGTAGAACGGTTTGGGAAGAATTCTTGCCTGAGAGCAGTGGGAACAAGCAGGACAGAGTGAGAACATCAGCACACCCAGGGATTTAGAAGGGGAGTGACTGCCACATGCAGCAAGATTTCAAAGGACAGCATTGTGCTTAACCCTTCTATCCCTTGTCCTGGGAGATCTTCAGAGCAGCAGCCAGAAGGGTTGGTTGGTAGTATGTGCAAATAGTGGAGCTGGGGGCAGTTCTGCAGAGGAATGGAGATACTCCTGCATTCAGTTTTGCAACGTTTTGTGCTGATTTCTAAAGGGGACTAAGAGCTGCTAGTCCATAAGGGACTTTTGGTATTGATTCTTAAAGACTAAGTCCAGGAAGGAGAACAATCCAGGATCTTATCTCTGTACATAGGAAGGAAGTTTTCCCTCATCTGTTGTTTTTGTCAAGTTGGGCATACCATAAATTCCTCTACCCCATCCAAGTTGTTACCCCTAATAAAACTACAAAAACAAAGCCAAGGGACTGACTTCTTGTGTCTGGGTGCAAGTGGAAAATGCATGTTGCCTGGCTGTGTAGGAATAGGGGAGCCAGTTATCAGCAGCCCTGGCGGGGTTAGTACTACAATAACTATATACATTATGTACAAAATGAGGGACATGGATAAACAGAGTAATACCGGAGATGCAAGGAGGAGGGGGAAATCAGGACTGGGATCAGGAACAATGGGGGGCTGATACATGGAAACAAGGTACAGTTTATAGGTATATAGCAGTATCGGGATCAGGCAGGAATCAGGTTCAGGATTAAACAGCAAGCATGCGTCTGGCTGGTAGGCAAAACACTGAAGCAAGAGGTACTGGTGGAGGAGGGACTAGACACCCTCCCAGCAGCCAGCATCAGGTGAAAACTGAATATTGGGATTTGCTTGCTGCTGGGAAACACCTGCTGGTGGACACCAGAACTGCAAACCTTGCGCTCTGAAAACTACAGTGCCACCAGCAGGTGATTCAGGTTCTGACAGCCAGTCTGGGCTTAAAATATTACAGCACTGAATGATATACAGTACTGTAGAGTAGACTATGGACAAATCTCATGCTGCAGCTGCCAAAAAACCAAGGATCTTTGCCCTCATCACTGGCCACAGTTGACTACCTTTGAATTGCTGCTTCCCCCCATATATTGGCAACTATACTCTGTCCTCTGGTGCAAATGGGGAATGATCGAGAGCCCAGGTTGTTTTTATTTGTTCCTGACAATGTCATGAATGGTTTTATTTCGGTGTGGTGAAGGTTTGAGAAATGTTTCCTTTTTTTATATATATTTTGGTTATTTTTGTATTAATAAACTTTGTTTGATACATATGCTGTGGTGAATTTCCTTGTTGGAGCCCCTCTGTCTCAACTCTGGTCCTCCCTTGAATCCTAGTTGAATTTAGCATATAACTGGGACTGTCGTTAAGTGCATCGAATCGCTTAACCACATCAAAACCGGGCACTTATACCCCCTTTCTGCCCAGACCAATTTTCAGCTTTCACTGCTCTCGCACTTTGAATGCCAATTACTCAGTCATGCAACACTGCACCCAAACACAAATAGAGCTTTGTTTTTGTGGTATTTAATCACCACTGTTTTTTAGTGGGGTTTTTGCGACATAAGTGAAAAAAGAGCGAAAATTTAAAAAAAAAACACTTCTTTTTTTTTAGTTTCTCTAAAAAAGTTTGCAAATAAGTAATTTTTGTTCATAAATTTGGGCCAAAAATTATACTGCTACATATCTTTGGTAAAAATAACCCAAATAAGTGTATATTATTTGGTCTTTGTGGTAAGTTATTTCTCACACACAGCATATGCATACTTCCAATTACACCCCAAAATACATTCTGCTACTCCTCCTGAGTATGGCGGACTGTCCTGATGAATCCCGGACAGGTGGCAACCCTAGTATTTTGGGGCACAACCACGGTCAACAGCACCTACAATGGGCACTTGAGCATCAGAACTGGACCACGGAGCAATGGAAGAAGGTGACCTGGTTTAGTGGATCACGATTTGTTTTACATCACGTGGATGGCTGGGTGTGTGTGCGTCACTTACCTGGGGAAAGGATGGAACCAGAATAAAGTATGGGAAGAAGGCAAGCCGGCGGAGGCGGTATGATGCTTTGGGCTATGTTCTGCTGGGAAACCTTGGCTCCTCCTAGGGTTGCCACCTGTCTGGGATTCACCCGGACAGTCCGGGTTTTAAAGTCTGTGTCCGGCTTCAGTCCACCTGAAACCCAGACACGTCAGTGGCAGCCCTGCAGCACCAGTCCTCCTATTCCACTCTCCCCTCCCTTCGGCTTCCAGTGCTTTTAATTATATTGGTAGGGAGGACACTTTAACTTGGCTACAGACTAACATGGGGGGATTATACTGGGGGACAGACTGATGTGGGGGGGTATGCTGGGGGACAGACTGACGTGGGGGGATTATACTGGGGGACAGACTGACCTGGGGGAGATTATACTGGGGGACAGACTGACGTGGGGGGATTATACTGGGGGACAGACTGACCTGGGGGAGATTATACTGGGGGACAGAATGAACTGGGGGATGTACTGGGGGACAGATTGACCAGGAAGGGATTATACTGGAGGACAGACTGACCTGGGGAGGAAGTACTGGAGTACAGACAGACCTGGGGGGGGGTTCACCGGGGGACAAACTAACCTTGCTCGATTTACCTACGCTTCTTAAGCTTCTCCCATTATTAACACAATCTGGCCACACCCACTGTTCATCATGGGACGCTACACGCGCCACAATCCAACTCAGCGTTGTCCCAAGTCTTTTGCAATCATAGGGTATACAGCAAAAAAAAAAAAAAGTTATTGTCGTGCGTTGCTAAAGTGTTCGGGTTTGGCTTGATGAAAAGGTGGCAACCCTAGAAGTGAGCAAAACGAGAGCAAAAAAAAAATCACTCTCCATACTTCCTGTGTGGTCATCAGGACAGGAAGTGAGCAAAATTAGAGCAAAAACAAATCAATCTCCATACTTCCTGTGTGGTCACCAGGACAGGAAGTGAGCAAGTGGGTACACAGGTGACTAGAGGTTATTACAATCCCCCTTGCTACCCACCACCAAAAAAAAAGGAGCACCCTCTACCATAAGGTAGGTGCTAGAATAGGCTTTTTCTGGGTTTAAGATATCAGTGTAGGCAAATTTTAGACAGGCCTGTGCTTTAGGTTAGGCCTGTTTGTTTTGAGATTGGGAGTGTTTAGTATAGTGGTGGGTGTGACCACCTACGCTTTGACTCAGAGGTGCCTACCCTGCTTTCAGGAAGATCGTTCTGGAACAGAGGTTGGACCTGAGGTTTGTTTGAGTGGTAGGCAGCTCACGTGAGGAGCTCTGACCAATTACCATTCAGTATTGGCAGGGGGCAGGCCTCCCATATAAGCTGGGGGTCACATGCTGCTAGTTAGGTTCTGACGGTGCGGAAAAAGGAGAATGGAGTTTTAGGTAGCTGCCACAGGGCATCCCTACGTGGGGGGCGCGCTGAGCGCGGAGGAGGGATGGAGGAGCTGCTAGGATGTATTCCTGGATAACGATCTTCACCATGGAGTTGGTGTCAAGCTGCTGTGACCGGGGAACACAGGACTTGTGCACAGGAGAAGATTGGTGAAGGAGAATCAACAGTAGGACCGCGAGGAAAGTAGAACAAAGTTCTGTGACCGGGGAACACAGAACTTGCCCTTTGGAGAAGGTCAGTGTGCAAGAAGCAAAAGGAGAATTGTTGAGAGTAGTGCAGAATGCTGTGGCCAGGGAATGCAGCGTTTTCAGTTATGGACTGGCTGGTAACAGTAGTCCGCTTATTACTGTGTGCTAGGCCCTTGGGGAGAGGTACCGAGTATCATTGACCAGGTAAAACACCCTGGTAATACCTTCCAAGAGACTGTGTAGCTACCAAATTTTTTGAGCCGCTGTGGAGAGGTATTGTATGCCTCTGGCTTATTAATTTACTGAAGCCACACCATTCAGAGACTTTATTACAGTAACACAATACAGCCAGCAAGCCGGGGTTATTCAGAGTGATCCCTTCTTGCCCCACTGGAAGTGAAGCCACAGGAATCTAACAGTTTTGCAGTAGAGGATTTGTACAAGAAGAAGAGTGATACTCCTGCAGGAGTCAGTGCAGAGGAGGAAGAGGAGCAATAGTCTGCAGTGGAGATATGCAAGGGAAATAGACTGCGAAAGTTAGAAGTGCATCATTTTTCAGCTAAAGCTGCTAATCAATGTTCTACCGAAGTGATGACAATTTAATTAGTGCTATGGGCATCCCATATCTTCCTTTACCCCAACCAAGTTATATCCCGCAATAAACGCAACAAAACTACGAAAATAACTGCTCATTGTCACAGAGGTGATAGATGGGGGTCTGGCAGCAGGGTGATTTGGCCAATGTTAGTAACAAGTGGTAACCAACGGCTACATATGGAGGTCCCACCGAGATCCGCCTTCACGGTTAACCTGCTGGCCGTCGCCCCTAGCAACCGCTAAAAGCCGGGGGAGACATTGCCTGTTTTGCCAAGTTTGGGATATACTGAGGAAAAGGACCATCTGCTTGCCTTTAAAATTGACTTTGTTACATGCTGTTGCCCATAGCAACCAAAACCAAGCTTGCTGCCAAGTGTTGTAACCCATAGCTAACCGTCCAGGATCGGCGCTGCCTGCCCGCCCTCTGCACTCAGTTGTACTAATGGACACTCACAACAGCGATCAGCCCTGCAACTCAGTGACTGTAACCATGAGCTATCACCCGTGGTACCCACGGCGAGTGATCGCGCTCATTGGATTACAAATATGTCTGGCGCTTTGCATGGCGCAGGCATTACCCACTGTTTGCAAAATGTGAATGACTTTATTAATCCTGCCAAACACAGTGGAGAGTCGAGAGTGAGGTTGTGGATGTCTACTGTTGCCCTTAGTAACCTAGCCCGCAAGGGGGTGTCGTTGACGGGGTCTGC
This sequence comes from Aquarana catesbeiana, assembly GCF_042186555.1. Lineage (NCBI taxonomy): Eukaryota > Metazoa > Chordata > Amphibia > Anura > Ranidae > Aquarana > Aquarana catesbeiana. The sequence goes on along the minus strand of NC_133324.1, from coordinate 948,289,777 downwards.
ACGGTCAGTCCCTTATGGTACAGACATCGCAATCGAGAGACTTTCCTGTGTTAACGGCGATCGCTGCAAAAGTTGCCCGCCATCAGTTCTAGTGCTGTGACGCAGTTTCTTTAGTCTATAGTCCAAGTCTTTAAAGTGGAGTTCCACCCACCTTTACAACTCTTCAGCATCCCTCACTAAACTGTGTACTGTAAACGAATTGGATATTTTTTTATTTTTTTTTTCTCAGCACCTACTCTATATCTGCTGTATTCATTTTTCACTTCCTCCTCCCTGGCCGTGGCCCATCGCATCATTTCCTGTTTGCAATGCCTTCTGGGAAGGGGCGGCAACTTCCTCTGACACTGCCGTTGCTATAGAAACCTAACCTGAAACCTATTACACCGCTTGTGCTGCACTGATCATGTGCGAGATCTGCAAGGATGAGATCCAGGAAGAAATACAGTCTGGCTTCAGATGCCCACACTTAAGATGGCCACAGCCTGCTGTAAGTTTATAAAATAACAAACTACTGCTATAAACTAACAAAACAGACCTTAGTTTACAGACTAACTTTACTAGAATACATTAAGCTTGTGTATTATAGGGGTATTTTTATTTAAAAAGTATAATTTCGGCCGGAACACCACTATAAACTTGGACAGTGCCTGTAATTCAACAGCGCCTGCCACCAGGTGTCACTCTGGCGCACACTGAAAATGTATGCTTACAGTTCCTCGCGCGCTGAACCAACAAGTGAATGGGCGGAGGTACGCCCCAGCGGAGAGCTAACGAGTATCCAGCACGCTACGCACCAGACACGAGGCAGAGCAAAATTGCGGAAGGTGGTTGGAGGATGCCCGCTATGCAGTGGTCACCTGATGTGCAGGATCGGGGGCTGGTCGACACCGGCATCTGGTTGGAACTTACCGGAGGACTTGCCCTGGGGGTAGTTGTAGGAGTGGAGCGGTTGCGTATGTTGTGTCCCAGGTGCCACAAACCTACGGCTGGAGTCAACGCCTGGGCACTAACCCGCTTAGGACCAGTACAGCAAGAAAGCAAGTACTATTCCACCAGCCTGCTCAATGGACTGTGTGTGCCGCAGTTGCAGGTGACCCAGAAGGCCGGAGAGGGCCATGTGTCTAAAGCTGCTAATCAATGTTCTACCGAAGTGATGACAATTTAATAAGTGCTATGGGCATCCCATATCTTCCTTTACCCCAACCAAGTTGTATCCCGAAATGAACGCAACAAAACTACCCAAATGACTGCTCATTGTCTCAGAGGTGATAGATGGGGGTGATTTGGTGGTTGTTAGTAACTAGTGGTAACCAACGGCTACAAATAAAAAAAAATTTAGCGTGTTTTGCCTGGGGATCAGATATTCCGCGTCCTGTTTGCTGCACAAGCATCGCTCATCCAACGCCCGCTCACCTTCCTAGGAGATTGTCAGATATCAAGCGACGTTCGGTTGTCATGGCGATGCAGAAACTGCACAAACATTTATTTTAGTCCAGGAATATGGCTAAATTTAGCGCAGTGTGTTGTCAGGCTATTCAGCGCTCACAATCGTTGGGATTTGCACGTTTGCTGTAAATAACGCTGCCTGCATGGCAGAGGTGATCTGTGATGTTAGAAGCCGGCTTCACGGCGCCATCGCCCAAAAGCGTAACGGCGAACGTTTAATAATCGTGCGTAAAGTGAGATGGAGCTCCTCCGCCTCAGACGTTGTGACCTCACGGGTTGCTCATCGTGGTGAGCGACCCCCGAGATAGAGAGTGGTCAGCTGTGCGCACCGGATGGGGCATAGTACTTACGCCGCTGTGACCGCCTCCCCCGAACATTCGCATCATTTACTACAACCCATGTCACATGCCAATATGATCCTGGGCAATATGGGGACACTCTGTGTGGGGGGGTTACCATGCATCAAAGTAGACCTGCCAGGAGAGCGGGAGGGAGGGAGGGAGAGGAGAAGGAGGGGTTGTGCAGATGTGCAGCAAAGTGGACCAGGTGGGGGTGAGCTGCGTTTGATTAGGTTTTGTGCTGCCCTAGGCCTGACTAAACTCGTGCACCCCCTAGTTTAAATATGACCCACCCCTTCCTGTCAAGGCCACATCCCTTGCTGTTTAAGACCCGCCCTGAAATTTTCGAGTGGGGACACTAGTTCTGAGGGCCGGGGGGGGGGGGGGGGGGGTTGTGGATTCCTTTTAATTCACATAGATTTCCTCTCACTTCCTGTTTGGCTATGGGGCAGGAAGTTGGACATCAAAGAAAGTCTGGACAGCCGCACTCCAAAAATATTTGCCTTTATTCAATAAGGTGTCATCCAAAATACAGGTCAAAGCAAAATGGAACAAAGCTACAAGGAGTGCTTAGTCATAGCTTGGGGCAGGAAGTGAAGGAAAATCTTTGCAATGGGACAGGGATGGTATATAATTCTACTTTAAGCACAAATTTCTGATAATTTTATGGAGAGGACTAAGAAGATATAACCATGCCAATGGTGCAGCAGAAAACATATAGCACAGGGAGGAAGGTTTGTGGTCCAGGATGAGAGGACAGTCAAAATTAGAAGCAGTTGCGGAATGCCGGTCGCAGTGCGGCTGCTTTATGGGGGCACTAGACTGATTTGCCTCTCAGCCCAGTCTGCCCCATAAGACTGGCGCTACACTAACAGTCTAGCGCAAGCTGGCGGGGATTCTTTCCGTGCTGCCCCCCTGCAAAGTGCCGCCCTAGGCCTGGGACTTGTCGGCCTAGGCCAGGATACAACGTTGGTTTGATGGTGTATCCTGTACATATGCATGGGAATGTGTATATGTGTTACCCACCCCAGACCCCTGCACTATGTGCATCAGTCGTTCTCAACCTCAGTCCTCAAGTACCCAGAAAAAAAGTACCCCTTGAGGCGGTCAAATAACTTCGCAATCAACGGAATCGTATAGGCACTCTCAATCGTGAAACGATTGAGACCCCTATAATCGATACAAGGTCTCAGTTCACCACTCTTCCTCTTCACAAAGAAGAAACCAGCACCAGCAGGAGACGAGGATTTGCGGATGAAACCTCGAGAAAGTGCGTCTGCAACATACTCCTCCATGGTCTTATCCTCCAAGACCGACAAGGGGTAAACCCGGCCACGAGGGGGTATGGCACCAGGTTGAAGGTCAATTGCGCAATCATATGGCCGGTGTGGAGGCAAACTGCCGGCTTGACCTTTGACAAAGACATCACTAAAATCGCGGTACTCCTCTGGCAGGGAGGAGAGTGAAGAGGTGTACAGGACCTTGGCTACCTTCTGGAAGCATCTCTCACTGCATTGTGGCGACCAGGAGAGATTCTCAGCATGGAGCCAATCAAAAGAGGGGTTGTGCCTCTGTAACCAAGGATAACCAATAACCAGCGGAAACTTAGTTGAGTAAATAACTTGGAATTGGATTATCTCATGGTGAAGAGCCCCTACGGCTATGAACAATGGAACAGACTCATGAGTCACATGGGTAGGCTGTAGAGGTCTCCCGTCATGAGCCTCAATGGCAAGTGGAGTGTCACGCAGCTGCAGCGGAATTGAGTGCTTCGATACAAAGGCAGCATCAATGAACAGGCCTGCAGCCCCAGAGTCGATTAGAGCCTTTATCTCGATGGACAACTCAGCCTAAGAAAGGGTGACTGAAACCAGGGGCTTATCTTTCTGGACAACTGGGGACAAAACATCGCCACCTAAGGTCTATCCGTGACAGGACCTCAAGGTTCGGGCATTCCCTGGACGGGTAGGACAAGACTTTAAAAAGTGACCTGCATGGCCACAATAAAGGCACAATCTCTCCCTCCTCCTAAGGGTTCTCTCATCCGCAGAGAGACGCGTGAAACCCAAGTGCATGGGTTCATCTTCACAGACCCACTCAGTACCAGGAGGCATAGGAGGTGAGGGAGGCAAGGGTGGGACTGCAAAGCTCGGAGACAAACATACAGGAGGCTTCCTCAAGCACTCCTTAAAAGAGAGTCTGGAGTCAATGAGGATAGCAAATGTGATCAACTTCTCCAGCTCAGTGGGTATATCTTGGGCTGCTATCTCATCCTTGATGGTATCCGAGAGACAATGAGAAAAAGCAGCCACGAGGGCCTCATTGTTCCAAGCAACCTCTGCTGCCAGAGTACAGAATTCAATGGCATAGTCAGCAACAGTTCTCATACTCTGTTCAATGGACATGAGGCACTTGGCAGCAGAAGTGGAGCGTGCCGGAACATCAAATACCCTTTTAAACAAAGCCACAAACTCAGGGTAGCTCAAGACAACAGGTTTTTGCATCTCCCATAGAGGGTTTGCCCAGGCCAAGGCTCTCTCAGAAAGAAAAGATATCACAAAACCTACTTTGCTTCTGTCCATGAGAAATGCCTGGGGCAGCATCTCAAAGACTGGATCGCCTCCAAATCGCTGGGGAAGCGGAGCGGAACCAGACATACCTCTTATAGAGGTAATACTCGAGGCGGGTGCCTGCACAGAGGCTGGGGCAACAGCAAGGTCGGCCTGCAACCTAGGTTGTACCGGGGAGGCCACAGTGGGAGATTCCAGGTGAGCCGTGCGACTCAGGAGTGTTTGTAACGCCATGGCAAACTGATCCATGCGATGATCCAGTTCATCCAATCTGGAAAAAATATTACCAACAAATGGATTGACTGCATCTTCTGAATTCATGGCCTTCGCCTAATGTCAGAAACCATGAATCAGACTGAGAAGTACAGTTAAATCACACTTGTTTAATAATAAAAGTAAAAATAACAAACATAGTCAAAACATAGCCAAAGTTCAGTAACCAGAATGGATAGTCAGCCAAGCCAGAATTCAGGGATTAATGTAGTGGAACAGCAAGCAGGATCTGGAGCCAGAAGGGATGTCAGCAAAGCAAGTCTTGAACAGGATCGCAGGAGATAGTTTCTGTGATGTTGACCAAGGCGAAGGCAGAGATCCTCTGGACTGGACGGCTTAAGTAGGCAGGACTGACGAGCAGGATATCATTAACAGCTGAGTCACTGTGGAGAGATAGGAGCTGGCAATTAGCTGACAGCTGAGCGGCCAGCTTTGAGAAGGAAGGGCCGAGCCCAGTCCCGCATCTCGGTCCTCAGTCCAGATAATGCTGTGTCCCCGGATCACAGTGTCACCTTTATTTGAGTTAATGCGCATGAGCAGTAACTATATAAGAGATCCAGTATGGTGAATGGGGGCTTCTGTAATCCTTAAAAACAACTTTATGGTTCCAACACTACTGAGGAAACTCCTCCCAGGTCCAGCAGGTGAAACGCGTCAGTGGTGGCTGGATAAAGTTTCCTCAATAGTGCTGAATATATATACTTTTTTTATAAGCCTTATGGAATAGTGGTGTGCATCTTCATATGACTTGTTTTGGGAGGGGTGGATATCGGAGAGGGTGGGGGTGAGACACCTCAGAGGGGTGTGGCCTGTGAGGAGGCGGGCTGAAGCGCCATCTTACCCTGTTCTTCGCTACGGCTGATTTCTCTGGAGTGCAGCTTCTTATCTGTTTTGTGCTAGGACAAAGTGTTGTCACCCTATAACAGGAGGTGCCTTAACACAGATCCTGATGGCAGGGATCATCATAATCAAAATATGACTCATGAAATATCATTAATGTGTTAAAGCTTATATGAGATTTTACTGATTGGGTGACTTCTATACACAACTATGCAACCTGGAAAATGGCGTGGCATCCTGGATTGAGCATGACAGGCCCTATATAGTCTACCTGACAGTGCATCCCCCCCCATTCTTAATCACTACGACGCAATCACATCCCAGCCAGGGTGCGGTGAGGGAGGTTGTCACTAGAGCTGCGGGAAAGAGCCCAAGTGAGCTCTGCCTACCCTGCACAGTGTATGATGGTCTCTGCTACACTGTGTGGTACTTATCCTGCTTCCAAGCCAAATAGCCCCCCCCCCCCCCCCGCTGGCCCAATGGGACTCGGTACAGACAGGCTGGCCCCGATAGGAGAGCTGCCCAATCGTGGCCCCTGATCACCATGACGAGTGCCTTGGTTATAGTTTATAGTGACCTCAGGACACAGTAGTGTAGTGTGGGGGCAAGCATGTGTATATAAAGAGCGCAGCGCTGGATTTAAATAAACAGTGAAAGATATACAGTGAAAAATATTTTAACAGTGAAAAAATATTTTGTTATGTGCAAATAGAACTGTGCACATTAATCACTAAAATATTGTCCATGAATTAAACAAAACCAGAATATGAATAAACGTCCATGAGACATGTGAAAAAAACCACTCTGGATATCTGCCTTCCACCGCTGATAAAACCCGTCACCAGAAAGATTAAAGGCTTACCGGACGGCCTTTAAAAAAAGGCATGAATCAATCTCCGCTGTGGATGCTATCCCTTCTATGGATGGATACTGCTGTGAAGCACTAGATGGTTTTTCTCAAATCAGTCAGCCATGGAGGAGAGCTGATCCCAGTGGTATAGATATCCAAAAAGAAAGAAAGAGATGCTCCGATAGTGTAGTAAATTATTGGTTCCTTTATTAAAATGCCAGAAAGGCGTTCAGCAATACAAAAATCCTTGCAAGGAATGATAAAAACAACTCCGGTGGAAAATGAAAGTTCGCGCATGCGCAGTCCGTGCGTACGTGTCTACCCTACAACCATTTCGTCAGAAATGACATCATCTCATTTCTGACGAAACGGCCGTAGGGTAGACACGTACGCACGGACTGCGCATGCGCGAACTTTCATTTTCCACCGGAGTTGTTTTTATCATTCCTTGCAAGGATTTTTGTATTGCTGAACGCCTTTCTGGCATTTTAATAAAGGAACCAATAATTTACTACACTATCGGAGCATCTCTTTCTTTCTTTTTGGATATCTATACCACTGGGATCAGCTCTCCTCCATGGCTGACTGATTTGAGAAAAACCATCTAGTGCTTCACAGCAGTATCCATCCATAGAAGGGATAGCATCCACAGCGGAGATTGATTCATGCCTTTTTTTAAAGGCCGTCCGGTAAGCCTTTAATCTTTCTGGTGACGGGTTTTATCAGCGGTGGAAGGCAGATATCCAGAGTGGTTTTTTTCACATGTCTCATGGACGTTTATTCATATTCTGGTTTTGTTTAATTCATGGACAATATTTTAGTGATTAATGTGCACAGTTCTATTTGCACATAACAAAATATTTTTTCACTGTTAAAATATTTTTCACTGTATATCTTTCACTGTTTATTTAAATCCAGCGCTGCGCTCTTTATATACATTTTTAGTGGTGCCCCCTATCAGGGTTATAGCGTATAGCTGCAGGATACTTCTTCATAGGTTTATATTGTATATTTGTACACTTGAGCACAATATATTTTTTCATAGATTTTTATTTACAACAATTTACACCTAGCGCAAATTTTTTTCTTTTAGAATAATTTTTTGGGGGCAAGCATGTGCCTGGTGTAGTTCACCATTCTGGCCACAAGATGGCACCAGAGTTAGTAGCATATGATAGGAGATGTACCCGCGTGTAGTTTACCTTTCTGACCACAAGATGGCACCAGAGTTAATAGCATAAGATAGGGGATGTGCCCAGTGTAGTTTCCCTTTCTGGCCACAAAATGGAACCAGAATTAGTAGCATAAGATAGGGTATGTACCACATGCAGTTTCACGTTCTGGCCACAAGATGGTACCAGAGATAATAGCATATGCTAGGAGATGTACCCCATATAGATTTACTTTCTGACCACAAGATGGCACCAGAATTAATAGCATAAGATAGGGGATGTGCCCAGTGTAGTTTCCCTTTCTGGCCACAAGATGTCACCAGAGTTAAGAGCATAAGATAGGAGATGTACCACATGCAGTTTCCCTTTCTGGCCACAAAATGGCACCAGCGTTAATAGCATAAGATAGGGGATGTGCCCAGTGTAGTTTTCCTTTCTGGCCACAAGATGGCACCAGGATTAGTAACATAAGATAGGAGATGTACCACATGCAGTTTCACTTTCTGGCCACAAGATGGCACCAGAGTTAATAGCATAAGATAGGGGATGTGCCCAGTGTAGTTTCACTTTCTGGACACAAGATGGTACCAGAATTAATAGCATAAGATAGGGGATGTGCCCAGCGTAGTTTCCCTTTCTGGCCAGAAGATGGCACCAAGATTAGTAGCATATGATAGAAGATGTACCCCATGTAGTTTCCCTTTCTGACCACAAGATGGCACCAGAATTAATAGCATAAGATGGGGATGTGCCCAGTGTATTTTCCCTTTCTAGCCAAAAGATGGAACCAGAATTACTATCATATGATAGGAGATATGCCCCATGTAGATTCTGGCCTCAGAATAAAAGACAAAAACAGAACATCCCATAGATCAACTCACCAACCATTCTGCTGACCAACCCAATTAACCTGTCAAACAGTCAACTCATTAACTCTGGTGCCATGTTGTGACCAGAAAGGGACACTACACGGCGCACATCCCCTGTCTTATGCTACTAATTCTGGTGTCTGATAGGGGATGTACCACATGCAGTTTTACGTTCTAACCACAAGATGGCACCAGAGTTAATAGCATAAGATAGGGGATGTGCCCCGTGTAGTTTCCCTTTCTGGACACAAGATGGCACCAGAGTTAATAGGATAAGATATGGGATGTGCCCCGTGTAGTTTCTCTTTCTGGTCACAAGATGACTCAATAAATAAAATACTAGGATAGGTCCAGGAGCACTTGGATAGGCAGTGTAGGTGCCATAGGAACCACTAGAGGTCCCCATAGGTAGGATGCCAGCGATGGACAGGGGGCACCCTAACTATGGGGACCTCTAGTGGCTCCTATCTAGTGGTGTCTACACTGCCTGGCAATCCAAATGGTCCTGGACCTGCCCTGTTCTATTAAATAGATATACGGGAGTTTGCTTCTGCTTTAACTCTGGCGCCATCTTGTGGCCAGAAAGAGGAACTACACCACTCATATCTGTGCCCCCCTACCCTGCAGCATAATCAGGGCTGAGTTCCAGGACTTGGGACTGTCCCAACCAGTCCTATTTAGGCAGTTGGCACTCTCAGGACATCAGCGACAGCATGCGCTTTTTTCCAGCGGGTTTCCTTTAAGAAAATCACAATTGAATTAAACATAATGGGATGTGATGTATCATTTGTGTCACACATTTATTACAATAATGGAAATATTTGAAAAGCTTTTTTTTTTTTAAATCTGCTCTCCAGCAGACAATTCTTTGTGTTATTTAACAATCAGCGCAGGAGTGCGTTCTCCACCTCCTCGCCATTCAGCGCGGATGGGGGGGGGGGGGGAGGGGGGCAAATAATCAAATCTCTTTTTTAGAAGTGGCAGAGATCCGATAAATATTCATCGGCTCTAATTATTCCGACGAGAGACAAAGGCGCCTTACAGATGTAAATGGAGAGATTACACTACAAGTGAGTCACTTCGCGGGCCGCCGCTAAATCCGGAGATTTCAGGAATTATTTTTGTGGAATTACGCAGCCCAGACACTTGTGAAAACACGGAGGGGGGGGGATGGGGGGGTGTTTGGACAGGAAGACTTCATTCTCTGTCCAGTTGTTTTATACAATACGGAAGTGCCAGAGCGACCGCGTTGTCCTATTAGATAGAAAGTTATAAGGAGGTCGAAGGTTGGTGACGTGCTGATTATCGACTGTTGTCTGCAGCCTTGGAGGCTCACCCAGATCAGCTCCATAGGACATCTCTGGCCAGGATGACCGACGCGTTCTGAAGACTTAGGGCCATCTTTGCATCAAGGGACACCTCAATACCGGGCACTTTCCCCCATTCCTGCCCAGGACAATTTTCAGCTTTCGGCGCTGTCGCACTTTGAATGACAATTGCGCGGTCATGCAACGCTGTACCCAAACTACATTTTTTATCATTTTCTTCCCACAAATAGAGCTTTGCTTTGGTGGTATTTGATCACCTCTGGGGTTTTTAATTTTTGCTAAACAAACTAAAAATGACCAAACTTTTTGAAAAAAAAAAACCTGATGGGCACTGTAGGCTTGCCACCTGTCCGGGATTCACCCGGACAGTCCGGGTTTGGAATCATGTGTCCGGGTTTCAGTCTGCCTGAAACCCGGACACCCTATTCAGACCGGGCTGTGGCACCCCAAGTAACTGAGATCGTCACACAAAAATCTGTTGCCATTCAGGAGCTGCGGGCCGCTGTCTGGGGGCAAGTTTGGCATCAATGGGGCACTGGTGGGGGGCGGGGTGATGTCAGCAAGAGCGGTTTAGCCACATCCACTTTTTGCCGCAGCACGCTGCATTACTACTCTCCTTGGGGCACCCAAAGATGTCCCAGGTCTTTTATAATCCTACAGTCCATAGTATGAAAAAAAATGTGCCCTGTGCTGCTAAAGTGTTGGGGTTAGGCTTGAAGAAAAGGTGGCAACCCTCGGGCACTGATAGGTGGCACTGATGGGCACTGATAGATGGCACTGGATAGGCGGCACTGATGAGGGGCTACTGACAGGCATTACTGAGTGCCATCTGAAGGGCATTGACAGGCATTACTGATGGGGCACTGATTATCACATTTATGGGCACTGGCACATTTATGGGCACTGATTGGCACATTTATGGGCACTGACAGGCGCTTTTTATTGGGCACAGGCTAGCAGCTGACGGGCAGTGATTGGCAGCTGATGGGAGATCCCTCCCCCTCTGACAGGGAGAGCCACCGGTTGGCTCTCCCTGTCAGCATGAACCGAGGAAAGCCTTCATGCAATGATCAGCTGTGATTGGTCACAGCCCCCCCCCCCCCCCCCCCCCCCCCCCGTGGGCCGCTGTATTTACACTAATGAGTACAAATATGTGATGGCTTGGCGCCAAGGCCCACCCGCCAGGGGCTGCATACTTGCGTGTGACCGGCGGCAAGGGATTAAAGTAAGGCATAGTACATTTGGTGCAGGTTGGCGCGATTTCATCCCATTCAAAAGTGTAAGTTCCCACCTATTTAGAGGCTGGGTCTGGGTAGGACCAACTTAGAAAGTGGGCTTGGTTTGGGCATGCAACTGTCTTTTGCAGGGATTGGGGCTGTAAATGGGCAGCCCCTGCATATTTAGAGGGGCCTGGGGAGGACCAACCCATGTAATGGGTGTAATGGGTCGTTCCTACATTTTTTAGGTTGGGTCTGGGTGGGACCAACCCATAAAGTTGCATCATAGTGAGTGGTCGGCCCATATTTAGAGATGGGGCCTGGGGAGGACTAACTCATAAAGTGGGCATAATGGGTAGTCAATGCATATTTAGAGATGGGGGTCTGGGGAGGACCAACCCATAAAGTGGGTGTAATGGGTGGTTCCTACAAATTTAGAAGCTGGGTCTGGGTGTTACCAACCCTTAAAGTTGGCATAATGGGTGGATAGCCCATATTTAGAGATTGGGGTCTGGGGAGGGCCAACCAATAAAGTGGGTGTAATGGGTGGTTCCTACAAATTTAGAAGCTGGGTCTGGGTGTTACCAACCCTTAAAGTTGGCATAATGGGTGGATAGCCCATATTTAGAGACGGGGGTCTGGGGAGGGCCAACCCATAAAGTGGGTGTAATGGGTGGTTCCTACAAATTTAGAAGCTGGGTCTGGGTGGGACTAACCCTTAAAGTTGGCATAATGGGTGGTCAGCCCATATTTAGAGATGGAGCCTGGGGAGGACTCCACGAAGTGAGTATAATGGGTGGTCCCTAAATATTTAGAAGTTGGGTCTGGGTGGGACCAACCCATAAAGTTGGCATAATGGGTGGTCAGCTCATATTTAGAGATGGAGCCTGGGGAGGACTCCATAAAATGAGTGTAATGGGTGGTCCCTACATATTTAGAAGTTGGGTCTGGGTGGAACCAACCCTTAAAGTTGGCATAATGGGTGGTCAGTGCACATTTTGAGATGTAATCCTAAGGAGGACCCCATCAATTTGGTGTAATGGGTGGTCCCTACATATTTAGAAGCTGGGTCTGGGTGAGACCAACCCTTAAAGTTGGCATAGTGGGTGGTCAGTGCACATTTTGAGATGTGGGCCTGGGGAGGACCCCATGAAGTGGGTGTAATGGGTGGTCCCTACATATTTAGACAGGGTGGGGCCAACCAATAATGTCGAGTTAATGGGTGGCACCAGCATATTTAGAGGCTAATCCTTGGTGGGACCAGCCTGTAATTTCTTGTTCTATTGTCCATGTGCTTCTATAACAGCGACCACCAGGCAGTAAGGGTCTGGTTACAATGAGAAATGAGCATCTTTTTTCTCTAATACGCTAATACTGTTACTGTACTGGCCCTTTAAGCTGCTGCATCATATGCAACTGCTAGATGTAGTCTGTCATATGTATAATGTCAAGTGTCCAGCAGGGGCCGCTGTGTTGCACTTTCGGTACTAGTGGCTTGCCTTGGAAATCTCCGTAAAGTGTAACAGTCGTGCAATACTCATACTATCCAGCAGATGGCAGTCTCGGATCCCCGGAAAGATGAAAAAAAGGTTCATGCAGTTTCTCGGACTTCCAGCAGAGGGCGATCTCCTCCCTCCCTGGTTCCCGCTCGGACTCCGGGCCGCGTCCCTAGTAACAGGCGGCGGGAGAGGAGAGGAGGGAGCCGGGAGCACAGTGCGCAGGCGCCGGGGAAAGACCGAGCAGAGACGGAGATGGAGGAGGCGGAAGGAGGAGAGGAGGTGAGAGATATACAATGTAACAAAGTATATAGAGAGGGGATACAATGTGTCAGTGTGTATAGGGGGAGACAATGTATCAATAGTTTATTAATATGTATATATGGGGGTGTACAGTGTATAAATGTGTATATAGGGGGAGAGATACAATGTATTCATCTATAGGAGATATATATATATACACACACACACACACACACACACACACACTGCATCAATGTGTATATGGATTGAGGGGAGAGATACAATAAGGAAAATTACTGTGTGTAGAGATCAGTGTCTACTTCTCTGTATATAGTGAGCTCTGTATACAGGGTCTTCAGTGAGTCCTTCTACGAGGGTCTTCAGTGAGTCCTTCTACGAGGGTCTTCAGTGAGTCCTTCTACGAGGGTCTTCAGTGAGTCCTTCTACGAGGGTCTTCAGTGAGTCCTTCTACGAGGGTCTTCAGTGAGTCCTTCTACGAGGGTCTTCAGTGAGTCCTTCTACGAGGGTCTTCAGTGAGTCCTTCTACGAGGGTCTTCAGTGAGTCCTTCTACGAGGGTCTTCAGCGAGTCCTTCTACGAGGGTCTTCAGTGAGTCCTTCTACGAGGGTCTTCAGCGAGTCCTTCTACGAGGGTCTTCAGCGAGTCCTTCCAGGAGGGTCTTCAGTGAGTCCTTCCAGGAGGGTCTTCAGCGAGTCCTTCCAGGAGGGTCTTCAGCGAGTCCTTCCAGGAGGGTCTTCAGCGAGTCCTTTCAGGAGGGTCTTCAGCGAGTCCTTCCAGGAGGGTCTTCAGCGAGTCCTTCCAGGAGGGTCTTCAGCGAGTCCTTCCAGGAGGGTCTTCAGCGAGTCCTTCCAGGAGGGCCTTCAGCGAGTCCTTCCAGGAGGGCCTTCAGCGAGTCCTTCCAGGAGGGCCTTCAGCGAGTCCTTCCAGGAGGGTCTTCAGCGAGTCCTTCCAGGAGGGTCTTCAGCGAGTCCTTCCAGGGGGGTCTTCAGCGAGTCCTTCCAGGAGGGCCTTCCGCGAGTCCTTCCAGGAGGGCCTTCCGCGAGTCCTTCCAGGAGGGCCTTCCGCGAGTCCTTCCAGGAGGGCCTTCCGCGAGTCCTTCCAGGAGGGCCTTCCGCGAGTCCTTCCAGGAGGGCCTTCCGCGAGTCCTTCCAGGAGGGCCTTCCGCGAGTCCTTCCAGGAGGGCCTTCCGCGAGTCCTTCCAGGAGGGCCTTCCGCGAGTCCTTCCAGGAGGGCCTTCCGCGAGTCCTTCCAGGAGGGCCTTCCGCGAGGGTCTTCAGTGAGTGTCTTCTGCGAGTCCTTCTTCTACGAGGGTCTTCAGTGAGTGCCTTCCACGAGGGTCTTCAGTGAGTGCCTTCCACGAGGGTCTTCAGTGAGTGCCTTCCACGAGGGTCTTCAGTGAGTGCCTTCTATGAGGGGCATAACATAGGCAGGCTCATTTCTAATCAGGACTCATAAGAATGCAAACGTAATGAAAACATTATTAGTGCCGTGTGCAATACATAGGCAAAGCAGCCAAAACAGTTTTATACAGAATTTACTATTGCTTTTACAATGGCCTTCTACAGTATCTCACAAAAGTGAGTACACCCCTCACATGTTTGTAAATATTTTCTTCTATCTTTTCATGTGACAACACTGAAGAAATGACACTTTGCTACAATGTAAAGTAGTGAGTGTACAGCTTGTATAACAGTGTAAATTTGCTGTCCCCTCAAAATAACTCAACACACAGCCATTAATATCTAAACCACTAACAACATAAGTGAGTACACCCCTAAGTGAAAATGTCCAAATTGGGCCCAATTAGCCATTTTCCCTCCCCGGTGTCATGTGACTGGTTAGTTTTACAAGGTCTCAGGTGTGAATGAGGAGCAGGTGTGTTAAATTTGGTGTTATCGCTCTCACTCTCTCATACTGGTCACTGGAAGTTCAACATGGCACCTCATGACAAAGAACTCTCTGAGGATCTGAAAAAAGAATTGTAGCTCTACATAAAGATGGCCTAGGCTATAAGAAGATTGCCAAGACCCTGAAACTGAGCTGCAGCACGGTGGCCAAGACCATACAGCGGTTTAACAGGACAGGTTCCACTCAGAACAGGCCTCACCATGTTCGGCCAAAGAAGTTGAGTGCACGTGCTCAGCATTATATCCAGAGGTTGTCTTTGGGAAATAGATGTATGAGTGCTGCCAGCATTGCTGCAGACGTTGAAGGGGTGGGGGGTCAGCCTGTCAGTGCTTGGACCTAACGCCGCACATGGTCTGGGGGCTGCATGAGTGCTGCCAGCACTGGGGTGTTACAATTTATTGAAGGAAACCATGAATGCCAACATGTACTGTGACATACTGAAGCAGAGCATGATCCCCTCCCTTCAGAGACTGGGCCGCAGGGCAGTATTCCACCATGATAACGACCCCAAACACACCTCCAAGATGACCACTGTCTTGCTAAAGAAGCTGAGGGTAAAGGTGATGGACTGGCCAAGCATGTCTCCAGACCTAAACCCTATTGATCATCTGTGGGACATCCTCAAACAGAAGGTGGAGGAGCGCAAGGTCTCTAACATCCACCAGCTCTGTGATGTCATCATGGAGGAGTGGAAGAGGACTCCAGTGACAACCTGTGAAGCTCTGGTGAACTCCATGTCCAAGAGGGTTAAGGCAGTGCTGGAAAATAATGGTGGCCACACAAAATATTGACACTTTGGGCCCAAGCTGGACATTTTCACTTAGGGGTGTACTCACTTTTGTTGCCAGCAGTTTAGACATTAATGTCTGTGTGTTGAGTTATTTTGAGGGGACAGCAAATTTACACTGTTTTATACAGGCTGTACACTCATGACACAAAGTGTAATTTCTTGTCACATGAAAAGATAGAATAAAATATTTACAAAAATGTGAGGGGTGTACTTCACTTGAGTGAGATACTGTATGAGGGTCTTCTATAATCATCTTGGTGTTTCCTGTAGATGTGATATGATGTGTATGGCAGTGATAGGACAGTGTGTATGAGATCAGAGTACATTGCACCCTTCTGACAGTTTGGGGTGCACATGCTGTGACCTCATTGGGTGAGAGTATTAGTCATTGTATTGGCTGTGGCAGGGTGCAGGTCTGAGGAGTCATACATGCAGATGAACAGATCACTGTACACGGTGCATTATTTGTCCTCCGATGGCAGCTGCAGCCATTGCTGGTGGTGATTAGCACACAGGAGTGTTTTACCTTGTGTCTAATCTCCGGTTGTTTTTGTCTTCTGCCTGTAAATTAACCTGCAGGGATATCTGAACCGTGCTGTCCACAGGGGCCTCATCTGGGCCGGCCTCCTGTTCATGCCGTATCCCGGCGACCAGCCTCATTGTTCCCATTTCCAGGAAGCACAGAGATTTCTGGCTGAGATACGTGAACCCCTATCTTTTTAAAGGAAACCTGTCCTAAAGGAAGAAGTGGTTGCTGATTTTTTTTTTTTTTTATATTTTAGTTAATCTGGCTGTCATGCTGATCCAGTAGCTTCATTAAAGCAGAACTACAGCTTGACCTCCCCCACCCCTAATCTATTTGAAAACTAAAATAACAAAAACGTACATATGGTTTTTACCTGGAGTCTTTAGGAAGGCCCGGTAATGTCATGAGTCCTTCTTCTCCCTTTGTGGCAATGTCAGTCCTTCCTCTTCTTCTTCTGTGGCGGTGACAGTCCTTCCTCTTCTTCCCTTGTGGCAGTGACAGTCCTTCCTCTTCTTCCCTTGTGGCGGTGACAATCCTTCCTCTTCTTCCCTCTGTGGTGGTAACAGTCCTTCCTCTTCTTCCTCTGTGGCAGTGACAGTCCTTCCTCTTCTTCCTCTGTGGCGGTGACAGTCCTTCCTCTTCTTCCTCTGTGGCGGTGACAGTCCTTCCTCTTCTTCCCTTGTGGCAGTGACAGTCCTTCCTCTTCTTCCCTTGTGGCGGTGACAATCCTTCCTCTTCTTCCCTCTGTGGTGGTAACAGTCCTTCCTCTTCTTCCTCTGTGGCGGTGACAGTCCTTCCTCTTCTTCCCTTGTGGCAGTGACAGTCCTTCCTCTTCTTCCCTTGTGGCGGTGACAATCCTTCCTCTTCTTCCCTCTGTGGTGGTAACAGTCCTTCCTCTTCTTCCTCTGTGGCGGTGACAGTCCTTCCTCTTCTTCCTCTGTGCCGGTGACAGTCCTTCCTTTTCTTCCCCTGTGGCGGTGACGGTCCTTCCTCTTCTTCTCCCTCAGTGACGGTCCTTCCTCTTCTTCTCCCTCGGCGGCTGTCCTTCCTTTTCTCCCTCGGCGGCTGTCCTTCCTTTTCTCCCTCGGCGGCTGTCCTTCCTTTTCTCCCTCGGCGGCAGACCTTTCTCTTTTCCCTCGTTGGAGGTGGCAGTCCTTCTTTTTCTTCTTTGGAGTTGGTTACAGTCCTTCTTCCTCAGTGGTGGTTCTTCCTCTTGGAAGAGCTGCACTTGCAATGACATCTGAACGGTGCTCCAGGAGTACTGTGATCCCAGGCTGCTGTTCTACAAACAATACCCCATAATGACAACATGAAAAAAGTTTGTTTGGAACCTTTGCAAATTTATTTTATTAACGTCCTGCTGCGATTGCGCGCCGGTGGTACGCTCTGTGATCACTGAGTCCTTCAGACGCAGCTAATCACAAATCGGGGGTAAAGGGCCAATCAAATCACAGCAGCCCTTTACCATGTGATCAGCTGTGTCCAATGACAGCTGATCACGGATGTTAACATAAGCCAGTTATCGGCACTCCTTTCCTCATGCTGACAGTGTGAAGAGAGAAGGAGAGAGCCGATAACCAGCTTTTGTTAAAGGGACATCAACATTGATAATCGGGGGAAATGATTATCAGTGCAGTCCCAACAGTGCCCACCAGTGCTGCTGCCTATCAGTGCTCATCTGTGTTGCCTATTAGTGCTGCCTATCGGTGCCTCCTCATCAGTGTCGCCTATCAATGCCCATCAGTGGTCATCAGTGTAGCCTCATCAGCACACATCAGTGAAGGAGAAAAATAACCTATTTGCAAAATTTAATAGCAAATTATGAAAAATGTTTTTTTTTTTTTTTTTTTTTTACAAAATTTTTGGTAGTTTTTTGTTTTGTGTAGCAAAAAATAAAAAAAAAACCCAGTGGTGATTAAATACCACCAAAATAAAGCTTTACTTGTGTGAAAAAATAAATGATAAAAATGTCATATGGGTACAGTGTAGCATGACTGTGCAATTGTCATTTAAAGTGTGACAGTGCCGAAAGCTGAAAATTGGTCTGGGCAGGAAGGGGGTGACAGTGCCCGGTAAGCATGTGGTTAAAGTGGCTAGAGGTGCCTGTATATCCCCCTTTTTTTTTTTTTTGCCCTATTGAGTACTGCAGGAACCCCCCAGCACATGGGACTCCATTTCCAACGGGCAACTTTCAGCTCCAATTTGTGTCTTGGCCAATCCCACCTTAGCGGCCATCAGTGTTCCTCAATGCAAAGCTCTGAGAGCCAATATGCCTTTTGTGTGGACTGACCCCCCTCTAGTACCGGGTGAGCCCAGCGTACCCTCTAGTACCGGGTGAGCCCAGCGTACCCTCTAGTACCGGGTGAGCCCAGCGTACCCTCTAGTACCGGGTGAGCCCAGCGTACCCTCTAGTACCGGGTGAGCCCAGCGTACCCTCTAGTACCGGGTGAGCCCAGCGTACCCTCTAGTACCGGGTGAGCCCAGCGTACCCTCTAGTACCGGGTGAGCCCAGCGTACCCTCTAGTACCGGGTGAGCCCAGCGTACCCTCTAGTACCGGGTGAGCCCCAGCGTACCCTCTAGTACCGGGTGAGCCCCAGCGTACCCTCTAGCACCGGGTGAGCCCCAGCCTACCCTCTAGCACCGGGTGAGCCCCAGCCTACCCTCCAGTACCGGGTGAGCCCCAGCCTACCCTCCAGTACCGGGTGAGCCCCAGCCTACCCTCCAGTACCGGGTGAGCCCCAGCCTACCCTCCAGTACCGGGTGAGCCCCAGCCTACCCTCCAGTACCGGGTGAGCCCCAGCCTACCCTCCAGTACCGGGTGAGCCCCAGCCTACCCTCCAGTACCGGGTGAGCCCCAGCCTACCCTCCAGTACCGGGTGAGCCCCAGCCTACCCTCCAGTACCGGGTGAGCCCCAGCCTACCCTCCAGTACCGGGTGAGCCCCAGCCTACCCTCCAGTACCGGGTGAGCCCCAGCCTACCCTCCAGTACTGGGTGAGCCCCAGCCTACCCTCCAGTACCGGGTGAGCCCCAGCCTACCCTCCAGTACCGGGTGAGCCCCAGCCTACCCTCCAGTACCGGGTGAGCCCCAGCCTACCCTCCAGTACCGGGTGAGCCCCAGCCTACCCTCCAGTACCGGGTGAGCCCCAGCCTACCCTCCAGTACTCCAGCATTAGGTAACTGAGGCTTTTCTAATATCATTCCTTTTTTTTTCCCCAAGTTGACATCCGGTTTTCGAGTTTCCTACGCTTTCCCCATCTGTCATTCTCCAGCGATTGGATGCGTCCCTCGTCTACCTCAAAAACAAAATGTTTTAAAAAAAAAAACAAGTTATTAATGATTTGCTCTTTGACATTCTTGGCACGGCAGCGCTGCGCCTGCCTCTTGTGTTCTTCCCAATGACTCATTAGCAATATCTGATTAAAATGCTGAAAGACTCTTGGCAGCTGATGCTCTGTTTTCCTAACATAGAATGAGACGGTTATGTCATACAGAAAAAAAGAAAACAGCCCCCCGATTTTTCGCTCCTTACGCTAACGAGCGTCTAAGAATAGCCGCACAAAAGGCTAGATGATCCGATTCTGACACGGAGCGCGCTGATTGTAGGACACTTGACTGGAGAACACAAATAATAATAAAAAAAAAAAAAAGTGCGGCGATGGTTTTTTTAATTAAAATATATGTTTTGACGTCACCCGGGCTTTTGTCTTTGATTTTTGACATTTCCCTGTTATGTAATCCTAAAACAATTAGGCGCTCTGAATTGTGGCGGTCTCTTGTGTTCTAATCAATACGTCGGATCCGGTGAGAAGTACTTACCACCGACTTCCTTTTTTTTTTTTTTTATACAGATTAATGTAATCCGCTTGTTCAAAAACGACATGTTCTGCTTCAATGGTGTAATGCCCGCGGAGATGCCAGGCGTTTATGTGGGGTAATTCCTTAATAAATCTCACTTGTAAACTTTTCATAGTTTGTGTTTTTCTTTCATCGATAGATTAACCACTTATAATACTGGGGCACTTTCACCCCCTTCCTGCCCAGGCCATTTGTCAGCTTTCAGCGCTGTCGCACTTTGAAAGACAATTGCGCGGTCATGCTACACTGTACCCAAATTAATTTTTAATTACTTTCCTTACACAAATAGAGATTTCTTTTGGTGGTATTTAATCACTGCTGTTTTTTTTTTAATTCTTACTTAAAAAAGAACGAAAGTTTTGAAGAAAAATAAAATTTTTTTCCTTAGCTTCTGTCAGTAAATTTTGTAAATAAGTAATTTTTCTCCTTCATTGATGGGCACTGATGAGGAGACACTATTATGCCGCACTGATGGGCAGCACTGATGGGCACTCATTGGTGGCACTGGGCACTGATTGGTGTCACTGATGGGCACTGGTGTCACTGATGGGCACTGATTGGTGTCATTGATGGGCAGCACTGATGAGCAGGCACTGATTGGTGTCACTGATGGGCACTGATTGGTGTCACTGATGGGCGTCATTGATGGGCAGCACTGATGAGCAGGCATTCATTGGTGTCACTGATGGGCACTGATTGGTGTCACTGATGGGCACTGATTGGTGTCACTGATGGGCACTGATTGGTGTCACTGATGGGCACTGATTGGTGTCACTGATGGGCACTGATTGGTGTCACTGATGGGCACTGATTGGTGTCACTGATGGGCACTGATTGGTGTCACTGATGGGCGTCATTGATGGGCAGCACTGATGGGCGTCATTGATGGGCAGCACTGATGGGCGTCATTGATGGGCAGCACTGATGGGCGTCATTGATGGGCAGCACTGATGGGCGTCATTGATGGGCAGCACTGATGGGCGTCATTGATGGGCAGCACTGATGGGCGTCATTGATGGGCAGCACTGATGGGCGTCATTGATGGGCAGCACTGATTGGTGTCACTGATGGGCACTGATTGGTGTCACTGATGGGCACTGATTGGTGTCACTGATGGGCACTGATTGGTGTCACTGATGGGCACTGATTGGTGTCACTGATGGGCACTGATTGGTGTCACTGATGGGCACTGATTGGTGTCACTGGGGGGCACTGATTGGTGTTACTGATGGGCACTGATTGGTGGCACTGGGGGGCTTTACTGTAATCAGGGTAATTGAGGCGATGAGAGCCGATCACCGGCACTTCCGCATTTAAATGTGACCAGTTGCGATTGGACACAGACGATCACATAGTTAAAGAGCTGCACGATCAGCTCTTTGCAGAGATCGGGGTCATGCCGTGTCCTAGCAACATGGCGTCAATGCCCTTTTTGGTTGCCGTCTTATGACATCCACCCAGAACGAGATCCGCACCGTCCCTCTGTCATTTGACGGTGGGCGGGAAGTGGTTGTACAGGCTGAAAGTGTATGAAGGTAAAAATACTTCCATGTGCTGCCCCCCCTAATTCTCACCTGAGCCCTATCTCGATCCATCGATGTGCATGGAAGCCTCAGTTGTCCTGGGTCTGTCTCTCCTCATTGGCTGAGGCATAGCAGCGGGCATACCATTGGCTCCCACTGCTGTCAATCACAGCCATTAGAGAGAGAGCGGGGGCGGGGCTGAGCTGTGGCTCTGTGTCTTATGGACGCAAAGAACGGGTCTCGGGAGCCTCTGTATAGCAAGCTGCTGGTTATCGGGAGCACTTGTCAAGGGGAAGGAGCCAGGGACGCTGGTGGGCGACCCAAGAAGAGGAGGATCGGGGCTACTCTGTGCAAAACCATGGTAAGTATGAGTATGACATGTTTGTTATTTAACCACTTGGCGCCCGCCATATAGCAAAATGACGTCGGCAAAGTGGTTGCGATATCCTGACCAGACATCATATGACATTGTCAGGATATCAAGCCGATGCACGCCCATCGTTGTTGTGGGGTGTCAGTCTGACACATCTCAACTCTGATCTAGGGAAAGAGTCTCTGACTCTTTACCACGTGATCAGCAATGTCCAATCACGGCTGATCACGATGTAAACGGGAAGAGCCGTTGATCAGCTTTCCCTTACTCGCGTCTGACAGACGTGAGTAGAGGAGAGACAATTGGCCGCTCTCCCCCTCGGATGCCCGCCCAGGACCAGCAGGGATGGCCACCACACTGGACCACCAGGTATGCCACCCTAGACCACCAGGGAAATGCCAATCAGTGCCCAGGCAGCTGCCAATCAGTGCCAATGAAAAATGCCTGCCAGTGCCACCAGTGATGCCTATCAGTGAAATCTATCAGTGCCGCCTATCAGTGCCATCTATCAGTGCCACCCATAAGTACCCATCAGTGCAGCCTATCAATGCCTATCTGTGCTGCCTGTCAGTGACCATCAGTGCCACCTCATCAGTATCATCTCATTGGTGCCACCTCATCAGTATCATCTCATTGTTGCCACCTTATCAGTATCATCTCATTGTTGCCACCTCATCAGTATCATCTCATTGGTGCCACCTCATCAGTATCATCTCATTGGTGCCACCTCATCAGTATCCTCTCATTGGTGCCACCTCATCAGTATCATCTCATTGGTGCCACCTCATCAGTATCATCTCATTGGTGCCACCTCATCAGTATCATCTCATTGGTGCCACCTCATCAGTATCATCTCATTGGTACCACCTCATCAGTATCATCTCATTGGTGCCACCTCATCAGTATCATCTCATTGGTGCCACCTCATCAGTATCATCTCATTGGTGCCACCTCATCAGTATCATCTCATAGGTGCCACCTCATCAGTATCATCTCATTGGTGCCACCTCATCAGTATCATCTCATTGGTGCCACCTCATCAGTATCATCTCATAGGTGCCACCTCATCAGTATCATCTCATTGGTGCCACCTCATCAGTATCATCTCATAGGTGCCACCTCATCAGTATCATCTCATAGGTGCCACCTCATCAGTATCATCTCATAGGTGCCACCTCATCAGTATCATCTCATAGGTGCCACCTCATCAGTATCATCTCATAGGTGCCACCTCATCAGTATCATCTCATAGGTGCCACCTTATCAGTATCATCTCATTGGTGCCACCTCATCAGTATCATCTCATTGGTGCCACCTCATCAGTATCATCTCATAGGTGCCACCTCATCAGTATCATCTCATAGGTGCCACCTCATCAGTATCATCTCATTGGTGCCACCTCATCAGTATCATCTCATAGGTGCCACCTTATCAGTATCATCTCATAGGTGCCACCTTATCAGTATCATCTCATAGGTGCCACCTTATCAGTATCATCTCATAGGTGCCACCTTATCAGTATCATCTCATTGGTGCCACCTCATCAGTATCATCTCATTGGTGCCACCTCATCAGTATCATCTCATAGGTGCCACCTCATCAGTATCATCTCATAGGTGCCACCTCATCAGTATCATCTCATAGGTGCCACCTTATCAGTATCATCTCATAGGTGCCACCTTATCAGTATCATCTCATAGGTGCCACCTTATCAGTGCCCATCAGTGAAGGAGAAAACTTACTTATTTACAAAATTTTATAACAAAAATAAAGAACCTTTTTTTTTTTTTTTCAAAATTTTCGGCCTTTATTCATTTAGCAAAAAATAAAACCGTAGAGGTGATCAAATACCACCAAAAGAAAGCTCTATTTGTGGGAACAAATGATAAAAATTTCGTTTGGGTACAGTGAAGCATGACCGCGCAATTGTCATTTAAAATGTGATAACGCTGAAAGCTGAACATTGGCCTGGGCAGGAAGGTGCAAAAGTGCCTGGCATTGAAGTGGTTTTAAAAAAACAAAAACCAAAAAGAAATCCTTTTAAATTACTTGGTAATTAAGTGGTTATTACTTTTCACACTTGTGCGACTTGTCCTGTGACTTGGGACTGCAAAGTCACATGACAAGTCGTACCCCAATGATTTCCAACGAGTGCCGTTCATATCTGTGCGAAGAGGAGTTAAGAACTCCTGTGTTGCGGGGCTTTGGAAGCGCTGCCCGTTCATTGCAATGGTCAGGGGCATTTTGGGAGCGTGTGAACAGCGCTTCCAACCCGCACCCAAAGATGCTGCTTGCAGGACTTTTTCCAACGTCCCGCAAAGCGTGAGAATGGCGTGAGTGGGAAAGCACCCATTGCAGAGAATGGGAGGCAGTTTACAGGCGCTAAAACGCCTGAAAACTGCCTCAGTGTGAAAAGGGTCTAAAGGGGTTGTAAAGTTGGAAGGTTTTTTTTTTTTTATCTTAATGCATTCTATGCATTAAGATAAAAAGCCCTCTGTGTGCAGCAGCCCCTCCTAATTACTTACCTGAGACATCTCTCTGTCCAGCGATGTCCACAACTCCCTCGGCTGTCCGAGACTCTCCCTCCTGATTGGCTCCCACGGCTGTCAATCAAAGTCAGCCAATCAGGGGAAAGAGGGGGTGGGGCCGAATGGCAGCTCCTTGTCTGAATGGATACATGGAGCTGTGCCTCGGATGCCCCCATAGCAAGCTGCAGCCTGTGGGGGGCACCGAACAGGAGGGAGGGGCCAGGAGCACGGAAGAGGGACCCGAGAAGAGGGGGATCCAGGCTGCTCTGTGCAAATCCACTGCAATAGAGCAGGTAAGTATAACATGTTTGTTTTTTATTAAAAAACGAGACTTTACAATCACTTTCATTTTATTAATTATAAGTTTTACAGAACACAATGTCATTTGTTTCAACTTTTATTATTATTTTGTTTTTTGTTTTTGGCAGTGTTATACACCATGTATGTAAAGTAGATCTAAAGGCAAAACTTTTTTGGGGTTTTTTTTGGATAGAGCAAGGAATGGTTCTAACCCCGTAAGGTTTACTTTTGCCATCTGTGTCCCATTTGGGAGGTTTTCCCTTCACTTCCTGTTCCAGAGCCAAAACAGGAAGTGAAAGAAAACCCCTCTAAAGTTAGGGAATTGTCTCCAGAACTAGTGTCCCCCATTGGAAGATATCCCCACTATTCCTGTTCTGGGGAAAAGCCAGCATTTTTATATTTTTTTTACTATCAGTAATGATGATAAACGGGACCACCTGAGAAAAGTCGACGCATTTCGCACTAAATCAGTGGGCGTCATAATGTAGTGTGACGACACGCTTACACTTTTCTCATGTCCCGCAGTGTCTTGATGCTGTGCTATATTGCCTTTATAACTTAACCGGCTCACGCCGATATATGTCGGCAGAGTGGCACTGCTGCGCGAATCGCTGTTCCCGTACATCCTGCTCCTTTAAGAGCCATAGCAGGCACGCGCGCGTGCTGCACGGCGGGGGACCCGATGAGAGTGGCTGGCGGGCACGGTCGCCGCCGGTCATCCGCGATCGCAAGCACGAGAGCCAGAACGGGGATTTGTGTATGTAAACGCACAAATCCCTGTTCTGACAGGGGAGGAGAGACAGATCATCTGTTCCTACTGAGTAGGAACAGTGATCTGGCTCCTTCTCTAGTCAATCCCCTCCCCCCACAATTAGAACACACACCTAGGGAACACATTTAACCCTTTGATCGCCCCCCTAGTGTTAACCCCTTCCCTGCCTGTGACATTTACACAGTAATCAGTGCATTTTTATAGCTCTGAGCGCTGTATAAATGTCAATGGTCTCAAAAAAAGTGTCCGTCGCAGTCCCACTAAAAATTGCAGACCACTACCATTACTATAAAAAAAAAATAATAATAATAATTAAAAGTGCCATATATCTTTCCCTTATTTTGTAGACGCTATAACTTTTGGGCAAACCAATCAATATACGATTATTGTGATTTATTTATTTATTTTTTATTTATTTATTATTATTATTATTATTATTATTATTTATTTTATATATTTTTTTACCAAAAATATGTAAAAGAATAAAAAGAATATATATCGGCCTAAACTGATGAAAAAATTTGTTTTTTTAAATTGTGGAATATATATACCGGTAATATTATACACACATACTTTTTTTTTTTTTTTCAAAATTGTCGCTCTTTTTTTGTTTATAGCGCAAAAAATAAAAACCGCAGAGGTGATAAAATACCACCAAAAGAAAGCTCTTTTTTGGGGGGGGATGTCAATTTTTTTTGGGGTACAGCGTCACACGGCCACGCAATTGTCAGTTAAAGCGGCGCAGTCCTGTAACGCAAAAAAATGGCCTGGTCAGGAAGGGGGTAGATCCTTCCGGGGCTGAAGTGGTTAATAAAGATGGGTATTTTTGAAGTGCAGCTGTCTGGACCTTTTGGATTTTATACCAGGACTAACAAAGGGCATGTATCTCCCTAATGGGGACACAGACAGGAAAATGAACCTGACAGGGGTTCTAATCCCTCTCCACTCTATCCAAAACTAAAAAAAAAAAAAAAAAAAAAAAAAAAAAGCTTTGCCTTTAGTTATACTTTAGTGTTTGTTTTGACTGTAGCAGACTGCAAAAAAAAAATCAGAAATTGGGTTGGCAGGAAGTGTGCATTTTTTTTTTATCAGTCCTCCCATTAACGTCTTGCGATCCTTTTGTTGTGTGTCCCAGGTGACAGAGATGTGGTACCGGCTTCCAGCAGAGGAGGACACCAGCGCCTTTTTCCCCACGCTGAGTGAGACGGGGGTGCGAGGAGAGCAGACTTCATTCCCCAGCATGGAGGAGGGAACCATCCAATCAGAAGCCGATCTGCGGGAGATCCCTGGGGGCCGGACGCTCCCTTTACAGCTGGGTACGGACTTCTTACTGCACAAAGCTGCAACCGTGACTGTCCGGTGCGGTTAGTGCTCGACGTGTTCACCACGCAGTGACCGCACCGTGACATCACATGTGTGCAAGTTGTATTTCAGAACCACCAATAGGGGCTCCCAAAATTATTCAACAACTTCTGTATGACACTGTGTTTATTGAGTGGTGGTAAAGTCCACTGTATTTTACTTGTAATCCATTGAAGGCAGATTAAGCAGGCCTTGCACACAGCTTCTGGTTTGGTCTGTAGCCTGTTGGCACTCAGCCCGGCTGCACAACGGGGTGATTTAGGACTGCAGTGGGTGGGGCTTGGTTCATGGAAACAGCTGGAGGAGGGAGGAGCTCTGACCTTCCCTCTAGTCTTGTACAGACCTCTCCTGGACTGAAATTGCTCACTTTGATTCCCACTAGAGCCCACCAGGGATGCCAATCAGTGCCCATGAGTGCCCATCAGTGCCTCCTGATCATTGCTGCATATAATTGCCTCATCATCAGTGCTCATCAGTGAAGGAGAAAACGTACTTAATTACACATTTTTGTAACAGAAACGAAGAAAAACTTTTTTTTTTTTTTTACATTTTCTGTATTTTTCTTTTTTATTTGTAGCGCAAAAAATAAAAACCCCAGTGGTGGGGGGGGGGGGGGGGGAGATGATAAAAGTTTAGTTTGTGTACAGTGTTGTATGACAGCGCAATTGTCATTCAAAATGCGACAGCACTGAAAGCTGAAAATTGGACTGGGCAGGAGGAAGGGGGGTTAAAGGTCCCGGTATTGAAGTGGTTAAAGCTTCAAAAGAGCATCACAGAAGCATCGCCGACATATCTAAAAATCATGTTGAAGCGGTAGGCTCTTTTAATGTGTGTTAAAGTCGAAGTAAGTGTAAATGAGCCCTAATACAAATGTGCAAACTGCTAGCGCTATATAAATCCTGCATAATAATAATAATATTACAAAAAAAAAGGTCTGTATGCAGGCTCTTACATCAACTGTCCCCATCAGAGTGCCCCCCCCTATATCAACTGTCACCATCAGTGTGCCTTCCTCCTTACATTACATCAACTGTCCCCTTCAGAGTGACCCTCCTACATCAACTGTCCCATCAGAGATACCCCCCCCCCATCAACTGTCACCATCAGTGTGCCCTCCCCTTACATCCACTGTCCCCATCAGCGACCCCCCCCCCCTTATATCAACTGTCCACATCAAAGCGCCCCCTACATCAACTGTCCCCATCAAAGCGCCCCCTACATCAACTGTCCCCATTAAAGCGCCCCCTACATCAACTGTCCCCATTAAAGCGCCCCCTACATCAACTGTCCCCATTAAAGCGCCCCCTACATCAACTGTCCCCATTAAAGCGCCCCCTACATCAACTGTCCCCATTAAAGCGCCCCCTACATCAACTGTCCCCATCAGAGAGACCCCCCCCCTACATCAACTGTCACCATCAGTGTGCCCTCCCCTTACATCCACTGTCCCCATCAGCGATCCCCCCCCCCCTATATCAACTGTCCACATCAAAGCGCCCCCTACATCAACTGTCCCCATTAAAGCGCCCCCTACATCAACTGTCCCCATTAAAGGGCCCCCTACATCAACTGTCCCCATCAGAGCGCCCCCTACATCAA
Organism: Aquarana catesbeiana; assembly: GCF_042186555.1. Classification (NCBI taxonomy): domain Eukaryota; kingdom Metazoa; phylum Chordata; class Amphibia; order Anura; family Ranidae; genus Aquarana; species Aquarana catesbeiana. Next base: position 948,261,577 of record NC_133324.1, on the reverse strand, counting down.
CTGTCCCCATTAAAGCGCCCCCTACATCAACTGTCCCCATCAGAGCGCCCCCTACATCAACTGTCCCCATCAGAGCTCCCCCTACATCAACTGTCCCCATCAGAGCGCCCCCTACATCAACTGTCCCCATCAGAGCGCCCCCTACATCAACTGTCCCCATCAGAGCGCCCCCTACATCAACTGTCCCCATCAGAGCGCCCCCTACATCAACTGTCCCCATCAGAGCGCCCCCTACATCAACTGTCCCCATCAGAGCGCCCCCTACATCAACTGTCCCCATCAGAGCGCCCCCTACATCAACTGTCCCCATCAGAGCGCCCCCTACATCAACTGTCCCCATCAGAGCGCCCCTACATCAACTGTCCCCATCAGAGCGCCCCCTACATCAACTGTCCCCATCAGAGCGCCCCCTACATCAACTGTCCCCATTAAAGCGCCCCCCACATCAACTGTCCCCATCAGAGTGCCCCCCCCCACATCAACTGTCCCCATCAGAGTGCCCCCCCCCACATCAACTGTCCACATCAGAGTGCCCCCCCCCTACATCAACTGTCCCCATCAGAGTGCCCCCCCCACATCAACTGTCCACATCAGAGTGCCCCCCCCACATCAACTGTCCACATCAGAGTGCCCCCCCCACATCAACTGTCCACATCAGAGTGCCCCCCCCTACATCAACTGTCCACATCAGAGTGCCTCCCCCACATCAACTGTCCACATCAGAGTGCCCCCCCCCTACATCAACTGTCCACATCAGAGTGCCCCCCCCACATCAACTGTCCACATCAGAGTGCCCCCCCCTACATCAACTGTCCACATCAGAGTGCCCCCCCCACATCAACTGTCCACATCAGAGTGCCCCCCCCTACATCAACTGTCCACATCAGAGTGCCCCCCCCCCTACATCAACTGTCCACATCAGAGTGCCCCCCCCTACATCAACTGTCCACATCAGAGTGCCCCCCCCCTACATCAACTGTCCACATCAGAGTGCCCCCCCCTACATCAACTGTCCACATCAGAGTGCCCCCCCCCTACATCAACTGTCCACATCAGAGTGCCCCCCCCACATCAACTGTCCACATCAGAGTGCCCCCCCTCTTACATCAACAGTCGCCATCAGTGTGCCCCCCCCCTACATCAACTATCCCCATCAGAGCGCCCCCCCCACATCAACTGTCCCCATTAGAGCGCCCCCCCCACATCAACTGTCCCCATCAGAGCGCCCCCCCCACATCAACTGTCCCCATCAGAGCGCCCCCTACATCAACTGTCCCCATCAGAGCGCCCCCTACATCAACTGTCCCCATCAGAGTTGACTCCCCCCTCCCCCCCCTTACATCAACACCAGAGAGCCAACCCACTGATTGCATCAGGGCTGAGGAGTCTTGAGAGGAGTACTGAGGCCGGGTGCTGTGATGTGTTCAGGAAGTAAAGCAATGTACAGCACCCTGCTGGCCCCTCCCACCAGCCATGATCTGCCTGCATTTCATAGAGAAGCACAGAAACCCAGGGATGACATCACTGGATCTAAAATGTCATGAAAACGGAAAGGCTTTAGTTAACCACTTGCCGACCGCCCGCCGTCGTTTGAAGATGGCAGAATGGCACTCCTGCGCAAATCGCCGTAGCTGTACGGTGGACATTTAAAGCAGTATAGGGGGCGCGCGCATCGCGTCACTTAGCAGCCGATTCTTAGGAACAACGATCGCTCTCCTCCACCAGTCAGTCTCATCCCCCCACAGTTAGAATCACTTCCTAGGACACACAGTTAACCCCTTGATTGCCCCCCCTATTGTTAACCCCTTCCCTGCCAGTGACATTTATACAGTAATCAGTGGCTATTTGTCGCTCTGATTGTATAAATGTCAACGGTCCCAAAAAACTGTCCGATGTGTCCGCCATAATGTTGCAGTCCCGTTAAAAATCGCTGTCTGCCGCCATTACTAGTAAAAAGAAAATAATAATAAAAATGCTATAAATCTATCCCCTATTTTGTAGACGCTATAACTTTTGCGCAAACCAATCAATATAGGCTTATTGCGATTTTTTTTTACATTTTTTTACCAAAAATATGTAGAAGAATATATATTGGCCTAAACTGAGAAAAAATGTGCTTTTAAAAAAAAAAAAAAAAAGGGGGATATCTATTATAGCAAAAAGTACAAAATGTTGCATTTTTTTCAAAATTGTCGCTCTTTTTTTGTTTATTGCGCAAATAATAAAAACCACAGAGGTGATCAAATACCACCAAAAGAAAGCTCTATTTGTGGGAAAAAAAGGACGACAATTTTGTTTGGGTGCGACGTCGCAGGACCGCGCAATTGTCGGTTAAAGCGACGCAGTGCTGAATCGCAAAAAATGGCCTGGTCATTGAGCAGCCAAATCTTCCTGGGCTGAAGCGGTTAATGGCATCCCAGTCTTAGTCCGTAGGGTTCAATATTGGGTTGGCCCACCCTTTGCAGATATAACAGCTTCAACTCTTCTGGGAAGGCCGTCCACAAGGTTTATTAGTGTGTCTATGGGAATGTTTTACCATTTTTTTAGAAGCACATTTGTGAGGTCAGGCACTGATGTTGGACGAGAAGGCCTGGCTCGCAGTCTCCACTTTAATTCGTCCTAAAGGTGTTCTATAGGGTTGAGGTCAAACTCGCTCATCCATGTCTTTATGGACCTTGCTTTGTACACTGGTGCACAGTGATGTTGGAACAGGAAGGGGTCATCCCCAAACTGTTCCCACAAAGTTGGGAGCATGAAATTGTCCAAAATGTCTTGGTATGCTGACGCCTTAAGACCCCATTCACACCTCAGCGTAGTGGTTTTGAGTGTTTTTTTGCGCGTTTTCATGCGGCGTTTTTAAGCTTTGCCATTTTTTTTTTTTTAGCCAATAGGAAAAATGATCATCTGTTTCATCATTTGTTGCTATGTTTTTAGATTTTGCCATCTGCTTCCTGCTGCAAAAACGCCCAAATCTGCCCGATTCGAGCGACAAAAAAGGGTACAGAACTTATTTGAGCTTCAGGCGAGATGTGAACCATATCCATAGAGAATAATGTAATTTTTCCCCCTCAAGCATTTTGTAGCTTCAAGCTACAAAACGCTCAGGTGTGAATGGGGCCTTAGAGTTCCCTTCACTGAATTAAGGGGCCAGGCCCAACCCCTGAAAAACAACCCCCCACACCATAATCCCCCCTCCACCAAATGATTTACACCAGTGCACAGAACAAGGTCCATAAAGACATAGATGAGCGAGTTTGGGGTGGAGGAACTTGACTGGCCTGCACAGAGTCCTGACCTCAACCCCATAGAACACCTTTGGGATGAATTAGAGTGGAGTCTGCGAGCCAGGCCTTCTCGTCCAACATCAGTGCCTGACCTCACAAATGCCCTTCTGGAAGAATGGTCAAACATTCCCATAGACACACTCCTAAACCTTGTGGACAGCCTTCCCAGAAGAGTTGAAGTTGTTATAGCTGCAAAGAGTGGGCCAACTCAGTATTGAACCCTTCGCACTAAGACACTATTAAAGTTCATGTGTGTGTAAAGGCAGGCGTCCCAATACTTTTGACAATATAGTGTATGTGTTTCAAGTTGGGACTCCTCCCCTCTGTTACCATGGAATGACTAACAAAAAAAGACCGATATGAGAAGGCAGAGGAATGCAGAGCACCGTCGGTGTCTGGGCTCAATCCAGGAAGGAGAGGACTGCAAAGGTTGATGCTGCTCTAAAGATCAGAGTAGTGGAAAAGGAGCAATGTGAAGGATGAATGCTTTCAATACTTCTTTTATTTGTACAGTTGGAAAAATGTTTTTAGGCTTTTTCTTTTTTTTTTCCTTGATCCAGTTACATTTTGGGAGGCTCCCTAAAGCATGGAGTCCAAGTTCAAATCCTTAAGGGCTGGTTTACACGTGCTTTAAAATGTGACATTGGACACGCTTTTTTGTGAAAGCTGAAAATTGGCCTGGGCAGGAAGGGGGGTGAAAGGGCCCCGGTATTGAAGTGGTTAAAGCTTCAAAAAAAGCATCACTGAAGCATCGCCGACATATCTAAAATGTTGAAGGGTTAGGCGCTTTAATGTGTGTTAAAGTCGAAGCAAGTGTAAATGAGCCCTAATACAAATGCGCAAACTGTTGGCGCTATATAAATCCTGAATAATAATAATAATATAACAAAAAAAAGGTCTGTATGCAGGCTCTTTATGGCTTTAGCACCACACAGTGTTCTTTCTCTACATCCCTTCAAAGTGCTGAATTTTCAAGCTTGTCTGAGCATTCAGAAAAAAGGGGCGGAGAGTTAAAGTTACACTCTGTAGAGCTCATTGTGGAGAGTTCTGAGAGCTGATTGGAGGGAAGAGACACACCCCCCCCTTCACACTGTGGCTGTCAATCAGCTGGAGGTCCCTCCCCTGTCACCATTTTTCTCTTGGTGTCAGGAAAACTTGTCATAAGTGACTCATGCTGATAGCAGAGGGAGGAAGCAGCGAACAGAAATGATACTTCTTGCTTCTAATCGAGACAAGTACACGCTATCGAGGGATATGCTTTGTTCATATTTCATGTGTGAGTCTACAACCGCTTTAAGACAACATAAAGTGACCCAGCATTACCTGACAATGGAAGGAGTAATCATTTCTATTTTCTAACTGTCCCTTATTGCAGACTTCCAGGACAGCCGTTTGTCCCCGTGCCTCCCTCTTCTCACCTCCGGATCCATTCCGGGACACAAGTTTTTTGAAGACACTTTGTTCCAGCAGACGGAAACTGAATTTGCTCCACTCAGGTACTGCTCTTGGCATTATACATGTTTTATTGCATTGGTTTCTTCTCAGGAACTGAAAGCAATTGCGAAATTTGAGCACAAGTTTAGTCAATGCTTATAGCCATTCTACAAAAGTAAAATGCTATCAAGATGTTAAAAACTATTCATAGTATGTGTTCTTTCGGAAGTGTTTTCCAGCCAGTGACCATACTGTGTTTCTTCCACCAGGGCCTCCCTTGACATGTCTGAATTTCCAGGCCCTGGATCTATGTCTTTGCAGATGACTGATGCATTAAGACTGACCAGTAAAGAAGTGTTGATGGTCCAAGAGGAAGACACCTTGTCCTCAACACAGAATTATCAAGAGAAGAGTCCTGATGGACACCTTGACTTGAGTAGCGGTCAGTACCTGTCAGAACATCCTCTGAATGTTAGTCACGGGGACAAAGAAGATGACACCATCACAGAGAACATTCATTCTGATTCGGGAGTCTTGAAGGCGATGGGCCAGCCTTCTGTTGAGGACCTCATGGCAGAAGATGGCGCTTTTCTGGGTAGCAATGTCCCAGCCCCCGTGTTGTTGGAGCTTCTAGAGAAGGAAGTTGGTCTGTCAGCTGGCAGCGGTTCATCTTCTAGACGTTCTTCACAAACTGTTTCCACCAGCGAGGCTGACAATATTGATGTTCCATCACAAGAACCTAGAGAGGACAGAGTCAGCATTCTCGAGGCTCAAGCTCGAACAAAAACTCCAACCGGACTAAACTTGGAAGAAGAAACATTCAGAGATTCAAGTGAAATAAATTTTGAGGACCCCGAGTTGGAGAAAGCCAATCTCAGTGTACCTGGTCACTTAGACCAGTCTGGTATTACCTTACGGCAATCATCTCCAGGGCTCAGAGATGAACTTCAGAAGCAGCTGTGTGCTGAGATCCAACAAGAGAGAAAAAAAAGGGAGATGTCCAAATTTCATAAGAGCAGAAATGACAACAGCCCATCTTCACAGAATTTACCTGATCTCCCTGAGAACATCACAAAGCCTTCCTATAGTGGAGAAGATACAGTGGAAGAGCAGCCAAGGGGTGAGCTGACTGGGTCCTCCCATTGTATAGAACGTGGCCATAAAGAGACAGACCTGTCTCAGGCTGTAAACACCCCCATAGATGAGGCTTCTTTTATCGGGCGCCTAGCTTATCCCATCTCGCAGTCGACTCCCGGAACTTTTTCAATGAATCGGAAACAACTTTCTGGCAGAATCCAGCAAATAAAAGCCAAGCTCACAGGATCTGACATGTCTTTAAATGAAGAGCCAAATAGCAGTTCTTCAAACCCTAATGTGGCCTCTAGCGGGGTACACCAATCCGTTCAGAGCAGCCAGGGTTATCCCGAGAGCAGTGATTCTCAAAGGTCACCATCGCCCCAAAGAAGAAAAATCCAGTCCTTGCCTAGCTTGAATTACATCGAAAAAGTCGGATCTTGGAACACAAACCAGTCATTCGACACATTGGTCCTACGTGGTTTAACTGGGGTGTCTCCTAAAAAGCTGGCTTATAATGCCGTGGCGGATTCTTTGAACCGCATGTTGTCCAAACAAACTGACCGCAGCATATCGAAGAAAGGACTGGATGCCTCATTCAAAGGCACATCTTCCATGACAAACTTGAACGTAGAACATATAGAGTCTTCCAGTGCTTCTAAGTTGACTCGGTCTCAATCATACAACTCTGTGATTACTGCAGTTGGAGGAAACCACGCTTTGAAGAGAACAGAGGAGAACATAGATCCTGTGGCTGAAGAAGGAAAAGAGGCAGCCAAGTTGAGCACCATACAACCCTTTGAATCTTTACAAACACACGTGTTTCTAAGCCGAGATATTTCTGGGAATGAGACCAAGCACCTCAACAAGGGGGCAAGTATGGGAAAGAATGATACAGCTCACAGTCCTCCTGACTATGTTGAACATCTAGAAAAATCAAACCATGAACAAGAGAAAAGGCTTGATGAATCCAGCAGACCTCTGAATAAGAGCCTGATTACGATGGAACATTTCAGCGACGTCTCTCTTGACCAGGAATTTTCAGGAAGCTCTCATACGAGTGATCACGTTGATGTCCTCCAGGATTCTGTAGGATCTTCAGTACTAGGGATGAGCCACCACCAAGGAGAACCTTTAATGCAAGTGTGGTCAGGAGAAGGAGCAACACGGGAGAAGGAGTGGACAGGAGAAGGAGCAGCTCCTGAAAAAGAGTGGACAGAAGAAAAGGCAACACCAGAGGACGAGTTCAACATTGAAGAAAGAATTCCTGTAAGTTTTATTGCTTCCTTGTTTTTTTACTTGTATTTTATCTCGCCATTAATACTAGGAGATGTTATTATTTTCCCATAGTCCCCAAAGTCAGCCTTTCATTTTCTTGCTGTCTGTTTCCAGTGTGTCTCACTGATTGGTTTGTGGTTGTATGAGAGTTTTTAGCACTGACACTGGGATACATAAAGACCTTTTTTAAGACATGTAGAAATATCAGGTTCTAAAGGGGCATTCCACCTAAAAAAACTGGAGACCCAAAAATCTGTACTTCATTTTCACCTTTTAAAAATAGAAATCCTACAAGAAAAAAAGAATGCCAAAAAGTGACATCTGTTTCCTTTGTCAGCCAGAAAACACCTTTGTGTGCTCCTCTGATCCTGGTTTCATTTAGTTACTTTACCTGACTTTAATGTGTATACCCAAGCATTCAGCACAGAGATCTCATCAAGAAAAGTCTGAGAGACTGAAACTACTTTCTGAGGGTCCCACTGTACTGGGTGCCTTCAGCTCATTTACTACCAACAGCTACCGATGTCTGCAGCCCAGCCTGGAGCCATGTTGCTCTTTGTTTTTGGAAAAAATATGTTCTGTCTTTGGAGTCATCTGTAGCTCTGTCAGGTGTAGCTGCACCCTCTGTCTTTTTAGGAGAGGTCATTGCCATGGTCATGCAATACTTTATAGCTTAAATGTACCCAGTTATTTGCTGACTGTGGTCCCAGGGGTCACAAGTGCACCATTACCAGAGGTTTCCTTATCAACCATGTACATACCAGGAGTAGAAGATTGCCAGGCAGCACCTGGATAACGAAGAAGTGGTCACCCGGAGGTCTTTAGGCTCTGTGTCACAGATTGGGGGACACTGGATATAAACCTTCTGGCCTTCGGGCTCAACAACAAACTGGGCAGGTTTAACTCTAGGTATAGGATCCTCTAGTGCAGTGGTCTCCAAACTGATGCGGTCCTTTTGCGTGCCTTTATCTGGCCCTTGGGGGAGTGTTCCTCCCACTCGTACAACATACCATTCCTCCCACTGAGACCAACAATGGGGCATATTTCCTGCTACTGACGCCAACCACGGGGCACTATTTCTCCCACTGACACCAACGATGGAGTGCTATTTCTCCTACTGACACCAATGATGGGGCACTGTTTCTCCTACTGACACCAATGATGGGGCACTGTTTCTCCTACTGACACCAATGACAGGGCACTGTTTCTCCTACTGACACCAGTGATGGGGCACTGTTTCTCCCACTGACACCCACGAGGGGAATTATTTCTCCTTCTGACACCAACAATGGTTACCATTTTTTGCATCCTTTTTACAGACATTGGCTTTGATGGCATGGCTGTTGAAGTCCAGTTTTTTGAGGGACAGGAGCATCTATGGGAGTCCTACAATGCTACAAGCTAGAAAGTTTACTTCCTGCAAATATTTCACTTGGTGCAAGTCTCGGAGCTTCCACTATGGGACAAATCCTCTTCTTCCTGCAGCTGTGTCTGGCTTTCAGAACTATCAAGGGTCAGGTTTTTGCCCTTTCTTTTCTGTTTCAGAGGCTGTTGGTGTTCTTGCTATGGGGGTTACCCATGTAACTTCCCTAGGCGAGTTCGGTGTCTGAACTTGTAGATTTATCTCGCAAGGAACTCTTTCTGATTTTGCATAAGGACAAGGTGGTTTTGAATCCCAGGACATCCTTCTTGTCTATGGTATTTTCTGCCTTTCCCCTCAACCATGATGTTGGTCTTCCATCCCTCTGTCCAGCTCAGGTTCACCAAAAGGAAATTTCCCTCCATTGTCTGGATGTGGTTCAGGCTGTCTATTCTATCTTTCAGCCATTGCTCCTTTCAAGAAAAACGGATTTGTCATCCTGAATGGACCCCGAAAAGGATACACAGGTTTCTCGTTCCACCATCTCTAGGTTGCTTAGGTAGACCCTCATCCAAGCCTTGTGGTCTCAACGATCGGGTTCCACCCCTCCCTGCCAAGGTGCACTCTGCTAGATCTGGAGTGCTTCTTGGACTGCAGTATAACCCGAAGATTTCAGACTTCCTGTTTCCCTCAATGGAGTGTGGCAGCCTTTTCTCAGGCTTTCTTGTTGTCAGTTGTCAGTGCCCCCATAAGGGAGATTTTCTCGCACTATCCTGGTGATCTCTGTTCAAAATTTGAGCTATCAAAGAACGGGAATGGAGGGGAAATCTTTTAATGGGGGCACTTGTTTCAGTGACAACAAAGCTGCAATATCCCTCACTTTTGAGAGGCTTCCTGTTGTGTCTACTTTCCCAAATGGACACATATGCTTGAGAAGGGTTTAAACTCTTCCCTACTTTATTCAAAATGGGGGGGAGGGTTTAGCTTTAAATAACTCTTCAACATTTAGAAAAAAAAAAAAACTATATTAATTTTGAATGGAGTTACTAATTAATGTAACAACATTGCTGTAAAAGCGATGGTGACCAGTTAACTGTAATTATGTATTTATTTATTTCTCAGACTTATCTCCGTAATCTTGGCATTAATCAGTCACCCACAACTATTCTTATGCCGTTCGATCCTAAAGGACCAATCAGGGAACCTGAATTCTCCCCTTCAGAGCTGAGGACTATCAAAAGTTCAAATGCAACGCCAAACCGCAGCATGAGGCTGTCTGAAGGTAAACAGAGAGGCCTCTCTGCAATGTGTGTATGAGCGTACATTTGTGTAACTGAAAATTTCACTGCGATCTTGTTGTGCAGCAGTGCAGTGTATTTACATTCTATCACCCGGTAAGTCAACTGGTACTTCTTGATGATAGCACATCCGGGCAGCAAAACAGATCTACTCTGTTAGTTGGAGAATGCTAGCTTTGACTTAAACCGGCCATAGACTGTTTGTATTTTGGCCCGTTCAGCACGGACTGGTCAAGATTCGAACCATATATGGGCAGGTTGATTGTACCCAAGTTAATCGATCAACTTGGGTACAACCAGCCTGTGGGATTTTTTTATGCGATTGTAACCGCTAGCAATAATCACTGTGTGCTCTCCTGGCTAGGATGGCTCCCCCCACCCCACCACTGGGACAACACAATAGCCCTGCAGGTGGGATTCCTCCATCAACACTGTCTGTCTGTGTTGATGGTTGGGGGACTCGACCCGTGGTTGCAGGAAATAAAATCGCACCGTCTATGGCCGGCTTTAGTAATGGGGTGTTTTGAGCCTCTGTATACATACCACTGCTTCCACACAGAGCGTGGGTTATTTTCTGCAGCATGCTGGCGGTGGATAGACTTTGCTACTCAGGCCTGTCCACCTTTTTGTATTTTAAACTCAATAGAAGCAGATAACTTATTTTATACTGTGACATCGACCTCCTATAACCATCCACACACAGCACTGGGGTTGCACCAGGGGCCAATAAAGCTCTATTGCATTGCGCATGTGCTGACAATAGGACAGAGCCAGAGGGATAATTCCTTAAACTGCTGCTGCTTTTTCATCCAGCAGTCATTGGACCACGAGTGTTTTTTTTTTTTTTGGGGGGTTGTAGAGGTCCAAGACTGGGCCATGGTGTCTGGCAAAAGTGTATGTGGGTCACAAGACTGGCTGAACAGAATAAGAAATTCTTAGAAGGGTTCCCATACATGCATTTCATCTGTGTATATAGCTGCTCCATTGGAGTTAATCTTTAACCCTTTGAGGACCATAAGATTACCGTCGTCAGTCTAAAAATAATTATATTATTTCCCTTTTAGGAATGTATTTGAACAATAAATAAAACCATTTCCACACGTGTCATTTTTGGGGGAGGAATTATGCTAGATCCATTTGTTAAGAACTAATATTTTGACTCAAACCAAAAAAAAAAAAAAAGTATTTTAAGGTCTTAATCAGATGATACAGGCAATTAAAAACATGGGACAAATACGTCCCTAGGTCCTCAAAGGGTTAAGGCCTGTTTCACATGGACTTTAGCTTGTAAAACAGGGGTTTGAACAGCAAGCTTTTATGAAACTTTCCACAAGCCTTTAAAAAGCTTTCGGACAGCTTGTTGCAGCTTTCTCTAAGCCTTTTAAAGTGCCCTTCAGCTTCTGTTTGTAAACGTCCTAATGGGAGTGTCGATTGCCACTTTAAACTAGCTTCTAGCAGGCTTCGGCAGGCTTTCTGCAAGCTTTAAGTAGTGCTGAAGCCTGCTAGCAGCTTGTTTTAAAGTGGCAATGAGCACTCCCATTGGGGTCTGTGTCAACATTTGCAAACTGGAGCTAAATGGTACTTTAGAAGCTTCAACAAAGCTTGCTGAAAGCTCTGCGAATGCTTTGTCAAAGCTCACTGTTTACACTGCTCTTATACAAGCTGAAGTTGATGTGAAACAGGCCTTACAGGCAAGAGGGAGCAAATCCATCAGTGTAAAATGTATTATTTTTTTATGGTTTAAACTGTGCAAAATTAACTTTTACGGTACGAGTCAAAAAGAAACAAAAACTTTACCCAATGAACCATAAACAAAATAAAATGAACTGTAGCTAAACTAAATTTTGCATGTTTAGTCAGTATCTGACCACAGAATATTCTCTTCTTCTTCTAAACTTCTGTCATCTTCTTGGTTCAGGTGAATCGCAAAATGGAGCAAACATCTCGCAGTCCAGTCTCTATTCCACCGCATCCTCTACCAGCGTCTCTATTCCGATGGGGTCCGAGGCTGGGCCAGGGTCTCCTCTACCCACTGAACTTTCTCCTCAGTTCAGCTCCAGGTGTACAAATGACAGACCAATCAGCCAGGATGATACAGCCACACGAGGCATTAGAGGTGATCAAGAAGTCTACTCTGTCCAGGCATTGGATGGTGAGAGAAGGCAGGTGTCACCTGATGCTGAGAAATTGAATGACCTTGGCGCCACCCGTCAAGTTTTACATGACATTCAGGAGGTGGCCGATGACTCAACACTCGTTGAACAGGTGATCGAACAGTTTGAGTCTGCTGGTCCTGAGGTTGGCCAGGCTAATTTGGAACACCTCGAACTTGGTTCTTTTTCAAGTTCTTGGAAAAAGCCACATCACATGGACTCCACGAACGACTCCTTCGTTGGGTCTAAAACTCTCAAAGAGATCCGAAAGCTTCTGGCAGAAGCAGATGATGTCAAGCTCGACACGACCACCTCTGACTTCAACCCAAAGTCTTCATTGAGGGATCCATCCATCACCTCTCCAGCAGTGAGCCAGAGTTTCCGAGACTCTTTGAAGTCTGGTGCTTCAAACAGCAGGTCTGCAAGTCCTCTGGAACTGCAGTTAAATAACCTGTCATGGGACACTTCATTTAACAGCAGTGTGACAAGTGACAACTTGCTATATAATAGATCTTCTGCCAAGGCTGACTTGCACTGGAAGGATCCCATTGCTGGCTTTAGCCAAGTTGGAGACAGCTTTTACTTGAAGGACATTTCTAAAGATGGGCTGCACCTGCCTGCACCATTTAGTCTCCACAAACATGGTCGATCGGAACCAGAAGGCTCTAGTGAAGCAACGGCAATCAGAATGGGCCCAGCTAGTGTCCACCTCCAGGATAGCCGCGCAAGGAGAACCGTTGATTTACGGGAAAAAGGACTACGTAGCGAACAGCTTCTAAGTAGTGTTACAAGAGCCGTCGGAGGTTTGAAGCAGGTGTTAGATGTGACGGGGTCTAGTAACTTGAGGAGCACTGGAGAAGAGAGCAACGCAAGCAGTGGAGACACTTTGGCTGCCCAGGTAAAGAGTCTACTAAAGAATGGTAATGTGAGGAGCACAGGCGAAGAGAGTGATGCAAGCAGTGGAGACTCTTTAGCTGGCCAGGTGAAGAGTCTACTGAAGAGTGGTAAACTGAGGAGCACAGGAGAAGAGAGTGATGCAAGCAGTGGAGACTCTTTAGCTGCCCGGGTCAAGAGTCTGCTGAAGAGTAATACTTTGTCATCCACATCTCAGGTCAGACAGACACCAGAGGACGAGAACCAGAGAAGCCGTGGTAAGTACAGACAATATTATGAGCTGTAGTGCAGTCTTTACTGAACATTGGCAGGTCTTGTGCCACCATCATGGCCTTTTGTCTTGTATAAGTACCATTATATGCATAAGTGCAGCGCTTACATTATATATATATATATATATATATATATATATATATATATATATAAAATAATTTATATCTATCACAAATGAACAAATTTGAGTATTATACAAGAAAAAAAGAAAATGGAGAATGCAATCAAAGAAGAAAATCCATATTCCCGAATATCCCTGCAAACAATGCAAAAATCCAAAATGCACCGGCATTTATCTTCCACCATATGTATGCCAGAGGATTCTTCACATGCCAGGCATTCACCCTATGTGCACACAAGATACCTTACTGAAATACATGTGACCATGGAGGAGGATATGGTCATACAGCGCTCTAAATATGCAGCCGTTAAGCCCCCAAAAGACCTTCTAATAGGTGACACAATCGCGCTTCAGAGATCCAGGCAAAATAGATCATATAGAATGAAGAAACTCTCCTAGTGTAAGAAAGACAATTCCCAAATTTACTAAAAACATACCAGAATGCACACCCACATTGTCATGAATGTAAAAAAGCGAGCATCAATACCATCCCATCAGCCACTGTCTCCTTTGGGAAGCCGCTTCCGGTTGTCATTGTGCACGGTGACGTCACTTCTGCTGGCCCAACCCGACGTGTTTCGTCACAGCAGCCTTCATCAGGGGGAGTATGGAAATGGAGGAACCCCTATGGGTGGGACTTTAAGGGCACTACCACAACGAATAATATAAAATTGTATATAGTTTATTGTACAACTAGAAAACACATTAAAAAAAAAACATATGGTGAAAGGATGCATAGTAATGTACAAACTTTAGCAAAATTACATAGTACAGTATCCTGAACCCAATGGGGTTCGCTGAAGTCCACTCTCTGCTGACGTCACAGAAATCAGTCCAGGCACCGCGTCATCCCAACAAATGGGAATCGGGGTCGGGTGCCTGGACTGACACCGTCTCAGCCTTGCAGTGGAAAATTTAGCAGGAAGGCATTTGCAATTGCTATGTCTCAAATACAAGTTTCCATTTTGTTGACTGCAATCTCTGCTTTGATAATAGCAAAGACCGCTCTTCAGAACTGAACTCAATCATCTCCATTGTGTCCCCCAGGCTCTGTGAAACTGAAATTGGCTGGTCAGCCTCCTCCAGCAGATGGCGACCTCAGTGAAGAGGACCGCAGACGAATTGAGGAGATCAAGAGAGAGCTGCTGGATCAGGCAAAGGGAGCAGAGAAGGTGAGGGGGTCACACAATGGGGCCATGATAGGTCATTGTTGGCAGGGAAGAGTTGGGCTCTAGATGGACAGAGGAGGAACTCTGGAAAAGGGAAAGTATTGCTTTGATGGGATGGTGGGGCATGGTTCTGCAGACCAGGTATGAAACAGAAGGGCATGGCTTGTGCTTGGTCACGAGTTAGGGAGGGGATGAAGATCCTAGAGGACTGACAGATCACCTTTTAAAATGAAGGCATGACTTTTCTGGCCACTTATGATGAGAGGCGCTGAGTTCTAACAGGCCGGTTATGGAAAGGAATGGCTCTTACAGGTTAATTCAGCCTTTCTCAACCTTCTTAACATGGAGGGCATCTTTCAGGTCCTAGGGAACCCATGACATAGTTTCTATTTCCACAACTCAGGTGACATTAGCATGGTGGTCAGTAATAAGAATGCCCTTACATTGGTGTTCAGTGGGAAGAATGCCCCTTGCATTGGGGGTAATTGGGAAGAATGTCCCTTGCATTGGGGGTCAGTGAGAAGAATTCTCCTTACATTGGTGATCAGTGGGAAGAATGCTCCTTACATTGGTGGTCAGTGGGAAGAATGCTCCTTACATTGGTGGTCAGTGGGAAGAATGCCCCTTGCATTGGGGGTCAGTGGGAAGAATGCTCCTTAAATTGGGGGTCAGTGGGAAGAATGCCCCTTGCATTGGGGGTCAGTGGGAAGAATGCCCCTTGCATTGGGGGTCAGTGGGAAGAATGCCCCTTGCATTGGGG
The DNA here is from genome assembly GCF_042186555.1 of Aquarana catesbeiana. Classification (NCBI taxonomy): domain Eukaryota; kingdom Metazoa; phylum Chordata; class Amphibia; order Anura; family Ranidae; genus Aquarana; species Aquarana catesbeiana. The sequence continues at coordinate 948,246,479 of NC_133324.1, read as the reverse complement.
GTCAGTGGGAAGAATGCCCCTTGCATTGGGGGTCAGCAGTGGGAAGAATGCCCCTTGCATTGGGGGTCAGTGGGAAGAATGCCCCTTGCATTGGTGGTCAGTGGAAAGAATGCTCCTTGCATTGGTGGTCAGTGGGAAGAATGCCCCTTGCATTGGGGGTCAGTGGGAAGAATGTACCTTACATTGGTGGTCAGTGGGAAGAATGCTCCTTACATTGGTGGTCAGTGGGAAGAATGTACCTTACATTGGTGGTCAGTGGGAAGAATGCTCCTTACATTGGTGGTCAGTGGGAAGAATGGTATCCACTACCCTTACTAATGTGTTTCTAACTGATCAATGCAGCGGAGAGCTGAAGGCTGAGCACAGGTAAGACCATTGTATGACGTGGAGGCATGTCTTTTCTGTGACCCCCCCCCCCCCCCCCTCCCCTGTGTGACATTACTCAGAGAGTTGACACATAACCCCAGATGATGTTTTCTGATGATATTCCTTCCAGCCCTGTGGCTAATTCACTCTCACTGTCAGTATGGGAAGAATTATTTACGGTAAAAGGATTTTAGCTGTGGAATGCCGTATCACATAGGCAGTAATAGCAAAATCAGTAGGCAAGTGTATAAGAAATCTTGACTGTTGCAGCCAATTATCAGAATTAACATTACTAAAGTAAAGATTTTGATTTGAAGATTAGCTCTTGTGGGATTAGAAAGGAACTTTTGCTGTTCCATGATTGTATATTATACCAAATTGTCAGGTGTCTTATCAGTTGTAAGAATTAATTGGCATATAAAGGTCCTGTCCCCCAAAAGCACTGTGCTGAACTGATGACGGCGAACAAATAACAGCCCAGTCTATATACACTATATTGTCAAAAGTATTGGGACGTCTGCCTTTACACACACATGAACTTTAATGGCATCCCAGTCTTAGTCCATAGGGTTCAATATTGAGTTGGCCCACCCTTTGCAGCTATAACAGCTTCAACTCTTCTGGGAAGGCTGTCCACAAGGTTTAGGAGTGTGTCTATGGGAATGTTCTTCCAGAAGCACATTTGTGAGGTCAGGCACTGATGTTTGGACGAGAAGGCCTGGCTCGCAGTCTCCGTTCTAATTCACCCCAAAGGTGTTCCATCGGGTTGAGATCAGGACTCTGTGCAGGCCACTCAGGTTCCTGCACCCCAAACGCGCTCATCCATGTCTTTATGGACCTTGCTTTGTGCACTGGTCCAAATCATTTGGTGGAGGGGGGATTATGATGTGGGATTGTTTTTCAGGGGTTGGGTTGGCCCCTTAGTTCCAGGGAAGGGAACTCTTCAGAGGTCAGCTTACCAAGACATTTTGGACAATTTCATGCTCCCAACTTTGTGGGAACAGTTTGGGGATGGCCCCTTCCTGTTCCAACATGACTGCTCACCAGTGCACAAAGCAAGGTCCATAAAGACATGGGTGAGAGATTTTGGGGTGGAGGAACTTGACTGGCCTGCACAGAGTCCTGCCCTCAACCCCATAGAACACCTTTTGGATGAACAAATGCACTTCTGGAAGATTGGTCAAACATTCCCATAGACACACTCCTAAACCTTGTGGACGGCCTTCCCAGAAGAGTTGAAGTTGTTATAGCTGCAAAGGGTGGGCCAACCCAATATTGAACCCTACGGACTAAGACTGGGATGCCATTAAAGTTAATATGCGTGGAAAGCAGGCGTCACAATACTTTTGGTAATATAGTTTAGTTTGTGGTGTTTTTCATTGAATCACATTGATAGACTTGTACTGAGCAGGAAGCCTGGCTGTGTATATAATGAGGAGGTCCGCTTGTTCCTGTGGATATAGATTGGTACACAGCACACATTTGGAAATGGTAGCGCATTATAAGATTAATAACCTATTGTATATCTAACAGTGAAATGAATGTGGATTCCTGCAATGTCTTGGGATTTGTGTGCATGTACAACGTGTGATCCCAGCATTTTGCATGGTGAGTTTGCAGGGTGATAATCTCTGATGAGTGGTCCTTTTTTTTTTTTTTTTGTGGTCCCTGCATGTATGTTTGATTTAAAAGTCTCTCTACTCCAAACCTTTCCAGTAATGTGTAATATGTTTTTTTCCCGCAATTTTTGCCTGTCCTCCTGGTAACTAGCGTTGCATCAGCTAAAACAAAAATTTCATAAGATTTTTTTTTGGGGGGGGGGGGGGTCTCTGGTAATGTTTGCCCATTTGTGAGGTCAGGTGCTGATGTTTGATGAGAAGACCTGGCTCACAATCTGTTCCAATTCATCCTGAAACTAATCGGTAGGGTTTAGCTCAGGGCTGTGTTAAGGCCACTTGAGTTTCTCCACACCAAACTTCTCAAACCATGTTTTTATGGAGCTGAATTTGTGCACATGGAAACAGTCACATTGGATATCCGATTCCAAATCCATTGGGTATTATTATGGCCTGCTATATCTACCTCCACCCCTCTGGGAAGACTTTCCACAAGATTTTGGAGGGTATCTCTGGGAATTTGTGCCCATTTGTGAAGTCATGTTTGATGAGAAGACCTGGCTCACAATCAGTGTTCCAATTCATCCCGAAAGTAGTCAGTTAGAGTTGAGGTCAGGGCTCTGTGTTCAGTAGGGTTGAGGTCAGGGCTCTGTGTTCAGTAGGGTTGAGGTCAGGGCTCTGTGTTCAGTAGGGTTGAGGTCAGGGCTCTGTGTTCAGTAGGGTTGAGGTCAGGGCTCTGTGTTCAGTAGGGTTGAGGTCAGGGCTCTGTGTTCAGTAGGGTTGAGGTCAGGGCTCTTTGCTCAGTAGGGTCGAGGTCAGGATTCTGTGTTCAGTAGGGTCGAGGTCAGGGCTCTGTGTTCAGTAGGATCGAGGTCAGGACTCTGTGTTCAGTAGGATCGAGGTCAGGACTCTGTGTTCAGTAGGGTCGAGGTCAGGGCTCTGTGTTCAGTAGGGTCGAGGTCAGGGCTCTGTGTTCAGTAGGGTCGAGGTCAGGGCTCTGTGTTCAGTAGGGTCGAGGTCAGGGCTCTGTGTTCAGTAGGATCGAGGTCAGGGCTCTGTGTTCAGTAGGGTCGAGGTCAGGGCTCTGTGTTCAGTAGGATCGAGGTCAGGGCTCTGTGTTCAGTAGGATCGAGGTCAGGGCTCTGTGTCGGCCACTTGAATTCCTCCAAACCAAACTCGTCAACCCATGTCTTTATGGAGCTGGGCTTTTACATAGAGGCACAGTCATGCTGGAACAGAGAAAGGGCCTTCATCAGGCTGTTACTACAAGGTTGGAAGAGCACAATTGTATAAAATGTTTTTGTATGCTGTAAACTTATTAGTGCCCTTTAATGGAAACACCCAGACTCAGTCAGTTGGAGGATGTCCACATATTTTTGACCATATACTAAAGATGGGTGTGATGGTTGGGTATCAACAAATTTTCTGGTTTGGCCATTCAGTGTGCAGTATATCTATTCCCTTCAAGGAGATGGAGAATTAAAGGGAAATCGGATTAGGATCTTTTGTCTATGCCCCAATTTCCTTGGATCTGAACCTTGTCATTACGTAATCTATCCACATCTTCAGATTTTAGCAGATCTGGTCCGTGCAATATTTACACCGAGCCCGATGATTGCACAAAGCTCTTTTTATTTTTCGCTCTGTTTGTAGTAGAAGTTCATTGACAGGAAGCCGATTGCAACGTTCTTTGTAGTTGGAGTGACCCTGATATTTTCTGCCTGACGCTCACCGCTTTCTTTGTATCCTCAAGGTGAATTCATTTTTTTTTTCCTATTTCTGGATCCGGCACCCATGAAAGGCCATGCATCCTCCACTACGCTTCCGACAACAATGCTTCATTTCAGGCTGAGCACTCCCTGACCTCGACTCCCCGGAAGTTTTATTTATAGCTGGTCCATTCACAGTGCTCCCTTTTATCTATACATTCTTATTTGTACGATGAGCACAGAATCAAAGGCCTTTTTGTTAGTATGATATTTATACCTGGCAATGCGAAAATAGCCAGCGAATGAAACGGAGCGGAAAAGGAGCCAGGCGTAGGCGGCTTCAGTGGAAGCCATGTTTATGAAGAAATGTCTGGCCTTGAAATGTCATCAGATCCAGTAAACAAGATAAACTTGACACTTTTTATCTATAAATATATAGGTGAATAGAAGGAAGTGAGAATAATTCGATAAAAGGAGGCTTCGACCAATGAGGGATTGTCAGAATCCTGTTAGTTGCTAGCCCCACCAGACGGAATGTGTTCTAAAAAAGGAATGACTTCCTGTCTACTTACAGCAGGCATAACAACACCAAAAGCAAGTTTTTCTGCTTAAGAACCACTTTGTAGTTAATTATGTCATTAAAATTGACCTTACAGTAACTTTTCAGGTTTGCATGAACAAATTCCTGACGTGCCACTATAAAAAGCAACAGTGTCAGAAAAGCTCCACCTTTTATCATTAAAAAGCCATCTTTCAGTTCCAGGCAATGACTTTGCCTAGGCTGGAATGATGTCATCAGTCTGCTGCAGGCAAGAGGAAGTAGTTCCTCAGTCTCTTCTCTCTCAGTGATCACACTGCCACATTGTAACTTTGCAGCAAGTCATGTGAGAGGATGCAGTAGGGGCTTGTAGGCAGGTACCTACTTGGAGTTATGTTTTGTACAGGATCTACAAACTGTTTTTTGTATTACTGTGTTTTATGGCCAGGCTGCCCAGGGTTTAGGTAAGGGTTAAAGTGATTTGTAAAGTCTCGTTTTTTCTATAAAAATAACAAACGTGTTATACTTACCTGCTCTGTGTAGTGGATTTGCACAGAGCAACCCGGATTCTCCTCTTCTCGGGTGCCTCTTCTGTGCTCCTGGCCCCTCCCTCCTGTTGAGTGCCCCCACAGCAAGCAGCTTGCTATGGAGGCACCCAAGCCGAGCTGCAGCTCCCCTGTATCCGTTCAGACAGAGAGCTGTGGTTCGACCCCGCCCCCTCTCTCTCTCTCTTGATTGGCTAAATGACTTTGACAGCAGCGGGAGCCAATGGCGCCACTGCTGTGTCTCAGCCAATCAGGAGGGAGAGTCCCGGACAGCCAAGACACTCGTGGACAGAGATGGGACTCTGGTAAGTATTAGGGGGGACCGCTGCACACAGAAGGCTTTTTATCTTGATGCATAGAATGTATTACGATAAAAAACCTTCTTATTTTTCAACCCATTTAAGGTTGTCAGCTCCCAGGTATTTGTAGCACTGCCCCCTTGTCATGGGCTATACATTCAAGGGAAGACAACACTGTTCTGCCTGGTCTGAAGTCACTTAAAGTGGTTGTAAACCCTAAGATATATCCAGTGAAGTGACTGAGCTCAGGTAATATACAGTAATAAAACCAATCCTTCTACATACAGTGAGGGGAAAAAAGTATTTGACCCCCCCTGCTGATTTTGTACGTTCGCCCACTGACAAATGACCAGTCTATAATTTTAATGGTCGGTTTATTTTAACAGTGAGAGACAGAATAATAACAAAAATATTCAGAAAAACGCATTTAAAAAAAGTTATAAATTGATTTCCATTTTAATGAGTGAAATAAGCAGCTTGGTGAGAGGGTGACAACAGTTGGTGAGATTATTCGCAAATGGAAGAAACACAAAATAATTGTCAATCTCCTTCGGTCTGGGGCTCCATGCAAGTTCTCACCTCTAGGAGTTTCAATGATCATGAGAATGGTGAGGAACCAGCCCAGAACTACATGGGAGAATTTTGTCAATGATCTTAAGGCATCTAGGACCATAGTCACCAAGAAAACATTTGGTAGCACACTACGCTGTGAAGGACTGAAATCCTGCAGCGCCCGCAAGGTCCCCCTGCTTGAGAAAGCACATGTACAGGCCCATCTGAAGTTTGCTAATGAACATCTGAATGATTCAGAGTAGAACTGGGTGAAAGTGTTGTGGTCAGATGAGACCAAAATCTAGCTCTTTGGCATCAACTCAACTCGCCGTGTTTGGAGGAGGAGGAATGCTGCCTATGACCCCAAGAACACCATCCCCACCGTCATGCATGGAGGTGGAAACATTTATGCTTGGGGGGTGTTTTTCTGCTAAGGGGACAGGACAACTTCACCGCATCAAAGGGACGATGGACGGGGCCATGTACCGTCAAATTTTGGGTGAGAACCTCCTTCCCTCAGCCAGGGCATTGAAAATGGGTCGTGGATAGGGATTTCAGCATGACAATGACCCAAAAACATGGCCAAGGCAACAAAGGAGTGGCTCAAGAAGAAGCACATTAGGGTCCTGGAGTGGCCTAGCCAGTCTCCAGACCTTAATCCCATAGAAAATATGTGGAGGGATCTGAAGGTTCGGGTTGCCAAACGTCAGCCTGGAAACCTTAATGACTTGGAGAGGATCTACAAAGAGGAGTGGGACAAAATCCCTCCTGAGATGTGTGCAAACCTAGTGGCCAACTACAAGAAACTTCTGAACTCTGTCATTGCCAACAAGGGTTTTGCCACCAAGTACTAAGTCATGTTTTGCAAAAGATTTAAATACTTATTTCACTCATTAAAATGCAAATCAATTTATAATTTTTTTGAAATGTGTTTTTCTTTCTCGGACATCACGGGACACAGAGCCACAGTAATTACTGATGGGTTATATAGGTATCACTAGGTATTGGACACTGGTCACACCCTAATCAGGAAGTTCAACCCTCTATATAATCCCTCCCCTTCCAGGGATACCTCAGTTTTTACGCCAGTGTTTTAGGTGATGGACGTGCAAAGATGTGCTGTGCTGAAGCTCCAAAGGGAATATCCTAAGATCCTATACTGGGGCAAGCCAGGCGAACCGGATCCATTCAAAGTGTCTTTTATGGCTGAATTGGATGGTACCCAGGCCTCGTGTCCGAAGAAACGAGGTTTTACCTGTAACGCTTCTCTTTTTAGAGAGCTGGACCCCGCAGATTAGAAAATGGCTTTAAACTTCCTAATTTCTGGCGAGGTGCTTTACAGGGCCAGAACTGAAGGATCCCCCTACTCGTAGGGGGCCCCAGTCTCTGACGGTTTTTCACAAACGGAGCCCACCGTGAGAGGTGAAGATTGGGTCTGTGTAAACTGAACCCTGCGGCTAGATAAGGTAAGAGGAGATTCCACAGAATTTTGAATTCTAGTGGCTTTTCTCCTTTAAGGTAAATGCATGCTATGCCTATTGTGACCACCGGGGGCAGCCAAGAGCACTAACCTTCTCATGCTTGATTCTGTCTCAGCGTTCGCTGCACAGGCTCTCCCACTGGCTCCAAGGTAAGATGGTGGGGGGTTTTCTCTGCTGGGATGTTCCCCCCAGGCTAGGGAGAGGCTTAGGTATGCTGTAAGGCGGGTTAGACCGCACTGTCACAGCCGCTGTCGCCGCCACCGAAGCCGCCATTGTGATGCAGGGCCCATCACTACCAGCCTCCTCCTTATTCCCCCACCCCCAGCCTTCCTTCAGGCTTGTCAGGAAGGGTCGGCTCGCGCGGGAAGCGCTCGTTTTTCAAAAAACGAGGGGGGGGCGGCGGGGCGTCAGCACAGCGTCAGCGTGCTCAGACGCCCACAGTGCCAGAAAGCATGGCTATTTAAAGCACACTGTACAGGTGCTCTGAGCCTTGGAGGGACACAGAGCTGACAGTCGCATGTAAGGTGGGACACAGGCATTCCCCTAGGCTGCATTTACTAAGGAACACCGGACTGGGCATTTGGTAGCAAGGCTTTTAGCCAGACTACATCGCTCAGCAGTCAGTGTTCATTTTTTGATACCTCACACCTTGTTGCTTTGCACTATGGGTAGAAGAGGTTCAAGCACCCCAAGAACCAGAGACACTAGGGGGTCTCGTTCAGGTTCTGAGGACCCCCTGTCTGCTACACCATCCCCTCCTGAGGGACCAGGGGCGGCTGGACAGGGAGAGCCATTGGGGTTAGGGGCTACACCTGCTTCCGGCACTTCAGCCCCTGTGTACATTACACAAGAAGTTTTTTCCTCAACCATTACTGGATTAGAGAAAAGACTAATGGCCGTGATTACATCTTCACTTAGTGGAAGAAAACGCACTAGGCCTTCCTCTGTTCCCCAAGACCCTCAGACAGAGGAGCTCTGGGATAAAGGAGATGAATCCCTTTCAGAGGATCGGGATGGGACGGATGATTCCTCTTCGGAGGAATCAGGTGGAGAGGGACCCTCTGCGACTTACCAAGAGGAGAAAGTCTTAGTGCAGATCCTCACTGGATTGGTCCGCTCCACATTTAAGTTGCCCCTACCTGAAACTGCTACAGAATCCTCTTCTGCTTTGGGGTCACTGAAACCTTTCCAAGCAGCACATGCTTTTCCTGTTCATAATTTACTTGAAAAGCTGCTTTATTCTGAGTGAGATCACCCAGATAAGCGATTTCTTCCGCCGAAAAAGTTTTCTACACTTTATTCTATGGAAGAAAAATTTATTAAGAGGTGGGGAATGCCGGCCATTGATGCGGCCATTTCCTCTGTAAATAATAGTCTGACTTGTCCTGTAGACAACGCTCAGATGCTCAGGGATCCTGTGGATAAAAAGATGGACTTCTTATTGAAAGATGTTTTTTCCTTAGCAGGATCAGTGGCCCAACCTGCAGTAGCAGCGATTGGAGTCTGTCAATACTTAAGAGACCATGTTAAGCAGGTCATCAAAGTATTACCTGAACAGCAGGCCCAGGGGTTTGCTAACCTTCCTGCGGCTTTATGTTATGTTGTTGACGCCATCAGAGATTCTATCGTGCAAACCTCTCGCCTCTCGCTTGGGTTGGTGCATATACGTAGAATCTTATGGTTGAAGAACTGGTCAGCCGAAGCACCATGTAAGAAGATCCTGGCTGGGTTTCCCTTTCGTGGTGAAAGGTTGTTTGGAGAGGACTTAGATAACTATATCAAGAGGATCTCCTGTGGGAAAAGCACTCTCTTACCTGATAAGAAGAGTAAGCGTCCCTCTTTTAAGCGGACTCTTTCCCCAGCGCCAGGGGCATCAGCCTCCAGGCAGTCACGACGGTCTCCTCCGTCTGGGGCAAGAAACAAGAGTCAACCCCAGGGACGCAAGAAGTCCTGGGGGAAGAAGTCTTCTAGACAAGACACTAAGGCCTCTTCATGAAGGGGCGCCCCGCTTGCTCGAGTGGGGGGAAAGACTGCTGCAGCTCTCAGGGCCCTGGCAGAAGGACTTCCAGGACAGATGGGTAATCTCCACGGTAACCTTAGGGTACAGACTGGAGTTCCAAGAATTTCCCTCTCCTCGTTTCCTCAGATCAGGTGTTCCCAGAGAACCAGAAGAGAAGCAGTCGCTCCTTCTAGCGATAGAGCGACTTTTGTCGCAAGAGGTCATTGTGGGGGTTCCCACAAAGGATCAAGGATTGAGGCTCTATTCCAATCTTTTTATGGTCCAAAAACCAAATGGGGACGTCAGACCCATTTTGGATTTAAGAGATCTGAATCGATTCCTAAGGATGCAGTCCTTCCGTTTGGAATCAATTCGGACAGTAGTCTCCATCCTGCAGGGAGGAGAATTTTTGACATCAATAGGCATCAGAGATGCAGGCCTACCTGTGCCCATTTTTCCTGCTCAACTGAAGTGTCTGCAGGCAAGGATCACTGCTCTAAGGAAGCTGATTCTGACAGTCAAGACCAAGAAGGGTCCTTCTGTCCGCCTTTGTATGAGGCTGCTGGGGAAGATGGTGTCTTCATTCGAAGCAGTTCCCTATGCGCAGTTCCAGTCAGGACTGTTGCAACACAGTATTCTGTCGGCCTGGAACAAGAAGGTTCAGGCATTAGACTTTTCAATGCACCTGTTGCATGCGGTACGTCAGAGCCTCAGTTGGTGGCTCATACCCGAAAACCTGCAGAAGGGGAAATCCTTCCTACCGGTTGCCTGGGATCCTCTTGCAAGCAGGACGGATGCGTTGGTGATTCCGTGGCATCGGTTCTCACCGATTTATGCATTCCCTCCTATTCTGCTACTGCCACGGCTCCTTTGCAGGCTCAGGCAAGAAGGGAAGTCGGCACTTCTGGTGGCCCCCGTTTGGCCCAGAAGAACTTGATAGGCAGAAATAGCAAGGATGACGGTGGGTTCCCGGTGGACCCTACCGGTACGCCCAGACCTGTTACCTCAAGGTCTAGTATTCCAGCCTGCCTTACAAACGCTAGATTTGACGGGTTGGCTATTGAGACCCACGTTCTGAAAGGTCGTGGGCTTTCAGGTTCTGTCATATCTACCTTGATTAATGCAAGGAAGCCAGCTTCCAGAATGATTTATCATAGAGTCTGGAAAGCTTATGTATCCTGGTGTGAATCCAGGGGTTGGCATCCCAGGAAATATGTCATAGGTAGAATTCTTGATTTTCTACAATTAGGATTAGAGATGAAGCTGGCCTTGAGTACCATCAAGGGCCAGGTCTCGGCCTTATCAGTGTTGTTTCAACGGCCACTTACTTCGCATTCTCTGGTCCGAATCTTTATGCAGGGGGTGATGCGTCTTAATCCTCCGGTTAAGGCGCCCCTAAACCCCTGGGACTTGAACTTGGTTCTATCGGTGTTACAGAAACAGCCTTTTGAACCAATACGTCAGATTCCTTTGGTCTTGCTGACGAGGAAACTAATTTTTCTGGTAGCTATCTCTTCTGCTAGAAGAGTATCAGAAATAGCAGCTCTTTCCTGTAAAGAGCCTTACTTGATTATACACAAGGATAGAGTGGTACTGCGCCCTCATCCTAGTTTTTTACCGAAGGTGGTTTCAGATTTTCATCTAAACCAAGACATTGTTCTGCCTTCCTTTTTTCCAGATCCCTGTTCTTCGGAAGAAAGGTCACTACATTCTTTGGCTGTAGTAAGAGCAGTCAAGACCTATCTGGAGGCAACTGCTCAAATTCGCAAGACGGAAGTCTTGTTCGTGCTGCCAGAGGGTCCCAATAGAGGACGGGCAGCGTCAAAGGCGACCATTTCTAAATGGATTCGACAACTAATTATTCAAGCTTACGGTTTGAAACGGAAGGTTCCTCAGTTTCAGATCAAGTCACATTCCACAAGGGCTATTGGTGCTTCTTGGGCAGTGCATCACCAGGCCTCTATGGCTCAGATCTGCAAGGCCGCAACCTGGTCTTCAGTCCATACATTCACCAGATTCTATCAGGTTGGGCGGCGTAGTGTGCTGCAGACAGCGGTACAGGGTCCTCAGGTCTGATAGCACCCTACCGGGTTGTGATTCCCCCCCCTCAGTTGGCATTGCTTTGGGACATCCCATCAGTAATTACTGTGGCTCTGTGTCCCGTGATGTCTGAGAAAGAAAATAGGATTTTTTATTACAGCTTACCCTTAAAATCCTTTTCTTTCGATGGACATCACGGGACACAGAGGTCCCGCCCCTCTTCTAATACACTTATATTGCTTTGCTACAAAACTGAGGTATCCCTGCAAGGGGAGGGATTATATAGGGGGTTGAACTTCCTGATTAGGGTGTGACCAGTGTCCAATACCTAGTGATACCTATATAACCCATCAGTAATTACTGTGGCTCTGTGTCCCGTGATGTCCATCGAAAGAAAAGGATTTTACAGGTAAGCTGTAATAAAAAATCCTATTTTTTGGATATTTTGTTGCTCTGTCTCTCACTGTTAAAATAAACCTACCATTAAAATTATAGACTGATCATTTCTTTGTCAGTGGGCAAATGTACAAAATCAGCAGGGGATCAAATACTTTTTTCCCTCACTGTAAGTTGTACCTGTTTATTTGCAGTCTTTACACTTTTCTCTACAGCCTTTTAAAGTCCAGAAATATAAAGCTTGTCTGAGCTGTCAGAAAAAGGGGGCGGAGAGCTGAAATTACAAACTGCAGAGTTAGGAGAGCTGTGAGAGAAGATTGGAGGGAAGGGACACACCCCCCCAACAGAGCTGAGGCTGTCAATCACACACTGTGTGCTGGAGCTCCCTCCCCTGTCTTTTTTTTTTTTTTTTTTTTTCTTGGTGTCAAGAAAACTTGTGAGAAGTGATTCATGCTAATAGCAGAGGGATGAAGCAGCAGACAGAAATGACATTTAGTGCTCTGGATTGAGACAAGTACACACTACAGAGAGATTTTCTTTGTTCATATTTCATGTCTGAGGTTTACAACCACTTTAAAGGGGTGCATTCATGGAGTATTAAAGGATGAGGGATTAGAGAAGGGGACGGGAAGAGTTGAGGAGGAAGCTGTTTTCATGTCTGACATACGAGAAAGCTATCATTGGAAGCTGCACTAGCGTTAAAAATGACAACCAGATCAGCACCAGGTGCATAAGCAACCAGCCAAGCGGGAAGCGGGTGACTTGGCCCAGGTGGTAGGGAAGTCACTTGTGAACGTGGCTCCTTCCATAGCAATCAGTACCCCACACCGTATCCGATATCGCAAAACAGAACGCCCAAGCGACCCAGCATGAATTTCACGAGGAATAAGGAGTGAGACCTCGGAGGGTAACAGAAGCTGGGATGTAGGCAAGAACGGCTTCCCAGAGTCCTACATCGTATCGGGCCCGAGTCGGTGGGAGTGAGGTACCAGAACCTGTGCTGGTGGGGTTTGGTGCAAGCTCTGTGAAACTGACCCAGAAATGCTCCATCAATGAAGAAAGAATCTGTGTGGAAGTTCAGAACATGGAGAGGACATCTGTACCATGTTCGGGGTTCTAAATTGTTAAGATGGAGTGGAGTTGCTTTTAACAAGGAGTGCCGCTTTAACGCTGTGCCAGTGTGACCAGTGGCCTCAGCCTGTACTACAGGTATTCATGCGCACTATGTTAAGGTCTCCAAATTGGTGACAGTAAGCCCCGCCCATAAGCTGATCTGCGTCAGAAAATTATGAACTCGGCCAAGAACAGTACATTACTTGGCATACATACACGTAAAGAGGAAAATACTGTAGCTGCTGACTTTTAAGGAAAAGACACTTTGAGTCCGTTTGCTATCTTGCTTGGAGTGATTCTTCACTAGGCTTTGGCTCTCCGGGACTGCCATCTTGGATATGGGAGCCAGATGTGCCTTCCTGAAGCCTCACCGCCAACTCCTCAAAGCACTTGTGTGAGGCACAGCAGCGACGTGGGACTGGTCTTGCAGCCTCCTGAGACTTTTGACCTTGAGGCACGCCAAGCTGATGTAATTCTTGCCTAGGCCAGAATTGTGGGAGTGGGTACCTGTCACAAAAAGGTATCTGCTAATTGTTAGAGGAAGAGGATGAGCAGATGAAGGTCTGCTTTTAGTGTAAGAAAATGAATCTAATGCTGTGTCTGCTGTAAGATTAAAAAAAGACAACTGTTCATAAAGTTTGGTCTCCCTCAGACTTTAACTTTTTTTTGGTGCCCAACCTGTGGCCACATGTAGCCCTTTTGGCCCACAGTATTCTATGTTTTCCTTACGTGGGTGTTTACTCAAGCCAATGAAGAAAAACATTCTTTAGACAGGATTCCAGTATTTAAATCAGGGGTGCCCAACCATTTGAAGAGTGAGGGCCACTTAAGCGAGTTGGTAACCGGTCACGGGACAGAATGAGCGGAGCGGGCAGATGACAGATCCATGTCCACTCTACAGAGTGAACACGGACACAGCCCACTTTACTCTACGAGCCCTCCAATCCGATCTGCCCTGATGGAAGGGGATAGATCCCTTTTTGTTTTTTCTTTTTTGTTTTTTTTTGCGGATTGGATGTAGGTGGGTATAAACGGACACAAGTGAGTTTACATCTGCCGCTCCATAGAGGTGAATGGTGGGTCCAACTGATCGCGTGAAAGTGGCCTAAGACTGCTTTCACACTGATGCACTGTGGTTTACTCACATTGCGTGTGCAGCTCAGAGCACCTGTGGCTTTGACCTGTGGGTTAGCTGCACTTTGCCATAGACTTCTATTACCGTATATCTTTCTTCAGGTGTGGTGCACTTTCTGAAAGCACACCAGACCCGGTAATAACAGATGTCTATGGCTCAGTGCAGGTTACCCGCAGGTGCACTGCGCTGCCCTTGCAAATCCGTTTGAAAGCAGCCCAGTAACCACTGCAGAACAGATATGCCCATATATATACACTGTGAGTTTAGCAATAAACTTACCTTTTTAATAACCATCTGCCATTCAGGTATCACTGGCTGTTGCTGTCCCAGGCAGAGTGCATTTGTTATCACTCCGCCTGTGACAGGAGCCGGCGCTATACAGGAAGCATTGGCTTATGTGGCTCTGCTCCGCAACAGCTTACTTCCTCTACCGCTGGCTCCATTCACAACACTGGTGCTCTGGGATACCGGGTCGGCAACCCCCGATGTGGACTTGCTAACCCGCCATCCCAGAGCAGGAGGTTGCGGGTTACATCATGTGGCCCCCGGACCACTGGTTGGGCCCCCCCAACGGTTTGGTTTAGTTCTCTCATGCTCTGCTATTCTTTTCTGCGCTGCCCATCCCTCTTCTCTTTTTGTGTTTTAATATTTTTCCAAGATCTGATATAAAATGTTGCACAAGAAAATGGTTAAGGGAGCTCCGTGGACTAAAAATGTAGAAATCTTGATTAATAAAGGGACTTTTGTAATAGCAGAGATCTCCAGCAGTCTCATGTAAGGTGTTCTAGTCTATGACCTTCTCCTAAGCAGGTCCCCAGTCTCCACCAACTCCTATAGCATTTTTGGTCATGGATGATCTCTGACCATCTCCTGTTGCAATATCTGCAGTCTCTGACAGCCAGAGCCGTAAATCACTTTTTTCCTGGGTGGGTTCTACCTTGGGCACCCCTGCCTTGCTGTTGGGTGGAGCCAAAGTCCAGCTGCCAATGCAGCCAATCAGAGTTCTCCTCCTCCTGTCAGGGACTGCCCCTGAGGCTCTCCTCTATCAAGCAGTTGAATGTCATTGGTTCAGAAGAAGGCAAGAATAAAACCCACTCTGCAACTAGGATTAATTTTGCTTCACAGGTGGAAAAAGTCCTTCATGAAGTTACAATGCTATCAGCTCAATTCCTTGAATCACATTGTAATGTTACTAAATATTACTGATTTATAAAGTTGGCTGTAGATTTTAGCATATGCTTGCTCAATGGGCCTTCCATGACCCTGAATGTTCCTTAGCTTGAACTTTCTGAGGGATGGCAAATCCCAGGAACTATTGCTGTCTTGCAATCTGACAAGCTGATGGCATTCTGTACGCCATTATTAACCGAATACTTCCCAAAATGTAATTTGCTGCTTGGGTGATCGGCTCTCCGCTTCTATTAGAAGACTGCACAGAGATACAAGTCAAATTTTTTACCTTCCCTGTGATAGTAGATTAATTTTAGATTTCAGATATTTTTTAAGGATCCTCTGCTTCTAAAGAAAGGAAGGCAATACAGCGTTTCTCATTACAGTACTGAGCTAAGGTGAGCATAATAAAGGCTGGAACTCCCTTTTAAAAAAATCTACATAAAGATTTGCTAAATGCTCAACACAACTGGAGTTAAACTTCCAAATCTCACCCAATATTATTCCATTACTGAGTTTGCTTATTACTGCCTTGTGTGTTAGAACATTCCACAGCTCCTACTGTAAAGAACCCCTTCTGTACTGATAGTAACATTTTCTTTTCTTGGCATGCATCTGCTATCTCCTTGTTTTTTAGTAAAGGACATTGGAATAGGTCCTTAGAACAGCTCTTCTCGATTTTTCCAACATGGAGGACCACTTATAATTATTTTTAGGTCTTAGGGAACCCCTCCTAATAATTACTATACATATACAGCTGACAGTACATTAGTATGATGGTCATTGGGAAGAATGCTCCTTACATTGGTGGGCATATGGAATAATCCCACCCTTACAGATGGCTAAAAGATCAGTGGTGTCAGTGGGAACTCATCTGAGAGACAGAAGTTGCTCATTGCTCAAGGAACCCCTAGCAACCTCTGGAGGAACCCTAGGATTTTACAGAACCCTGGTTAGGAAAGGCTTCTCTAGGATGAAAAACACATTTTAGCAAATCTTTATATTGAATTTGTGCTTATTTTAAAGTATTCAGATAAAGACCAATTTTTTCTAACCTTACATTGAAAGTGGGACCTCCAACTGTTTAATTTAGGTGAACCTGGCCTAGTCCTTGTATGTTCCTCTCTCAGAATTATACAAAATGTTCAAGGTGGAACCTACAAGTGATATATATGGATAAAATAAAGATCCTTACCCTTGTGGTAAAGCTTTGTGGCTTGAGGCTTTTGCCTTAATGTGTATAAAGAATTGAGTCATTTACCACATGACCTCCAAATCTGGGATTCCAGCAGTAGCTCCACGCCAGGTGCTTAATATCACACTGAGCTGTGTGTCCAGCTACTCTGCTAATTTCATTTCTCTGTTAAGCCAGCCATCAATGGTTTTGAATATCTGCCGGTTTAGCAGCAGGGATCGGCGAAGATTTGAACCATTTATGGGCAGGCTGATTGGACCCAAGTCGATCCATCAATCAACTTGGGTGCAACCAGCATGTTGAATTTCTCATGCGATTATTGCCAGCGGCTATAAGAGCTGGCAATAATCACTGTGTATTCCCCCATGCATGGATGGCTTCTTGATGCCCCCGCCCCCCCTCCGATGGGAGAACCCAATAGTTGAAGGCATGCCCCCCGTCAACACTGACTATGTTTGATAGGGGAATCAAGCGATTTTCTTTCCTGCAGCCAGTGGTCAGAAGAAAGAAAATCGCACCATCTATGGCTGGCTTTAGACAGTCTCTCTATGAATGCTATTCCTGGTTGTAGTGCAGTTCAAGCCTAATAACGTGATATAAAGATTAAATATTAATCAGTGATCCATTTGCTCCCAAACACCACTAATTAATCATTGTTCTTGATATGGGTGACTTGGCGTCTAATGCTGCTGTATAGAGGAAGTTTTTTCAGGATGAGATGGATAGGAATTATATAATATACCCAGATAAAGAGAAGTATTATACATGACATTGGGATCAATCCACTGATATTTTAACTTTTTATGAGATCCTGAAATTTTAAACCTCCTATGGGTTTCTTATATCCCGAGGACTCCAGTGGTGAGATCTGCTCTTGTGTTTCCAGGTCTGCGCACATCCTATGACCATTGTGAGGGGGTTCACATCTCTGCTGGTTTAAATTTTTATTTTTTTGTATTTACTATTAAGAAGAGAACAGCAGAAGATGCAGGGAAACCAGGAATTACAACTTTATAATCTTGGTGCTGGATGCTAACAAAAGATAACTTTATAAAAAAAAAAATTATATAACTGGTCATTAGATGGAACAATATTTTTTTTTCTTCTTTTTGTTTTAATTTATTTCTGTTTGAAGTGGGTTTTTTTTTGGTTTTTTTTTGCGAATTGATGCTGTGGTTTGTAGCATGCATTGAAAAGACATTTTAGCAAGACTATTTAGGTATACAAGTAATGACATTTTGATTTTTTTTTTTTTTTTACAGAGTCACCAACACTCAACCTTCGAGCCTGGTCCTTCAAGAGGCAGTGAACACTTTAGATTGCAGCTGACCCCATCGCCTCAACTTGACCAATACCATGTCACAGATGCTCAGGACTCATCAGAGGACCACATAATTCCACTACCTGCATCTACCAGGTGTGGATCTTCTGATGTCCATCCAAGCTCTATGACTGTTGGGAATATTAAAGCCGTGGCCACTGTCGCCTTACAGTCTTATGAGCCTAGTTTGATCTCTAGTCAACTCCAACAAGGTTTAATACCAGACCTTCACACTCCATTAGCTGATAGATCTGCTTCTGATCGGGACAGAAAAACTGCATATGCCAATAAATATGGAGAAGAGGCCACAAAGCCAATAGCTTCTATCACATTTTCCTCACGAAAGCGTTCCTCACCTCTACCCACTTCTACCAGACTTGAAACTGCTGAATTGTCATCTGCTACAAGACACTTTGACTATGCTAAGTCACTTGCTGACCCATTTGACAAAGACAGGTCACATGCTGACCCATTTGACAAAGACAGGTCACATGCTGACCCATTTGACAAAGACAGGTCACATGCTGACCCATTTGACAAAGACAGGTCACATGCTGACCCATCCTACGACAACAGGCCACGCGCTGACCCATACTACAAAGACAGGTCACATGCTGACCCATACAACAAAGACAGGTCACATGCTGACCCATACAACAAAGACGAACCACATTCTGACCCATACTACAACTATAAGCCACGTGCTGACCCATATGACAAAGACAGGCCACATGCTGACCCATACTACAAAGACAGGCCTCATGCTAACCAATTCGACAAAGACAAGTCACAAGCAGACCCATACTACAAAGATAACCCACTTTCTGACCCATACTACAAAGATAAGCCAGGTGCTGACCCATATGACAAAGACAGGCCACATGCTGACCCATACTACAAAGACAGGCCTCATGCTGACCAATATGACAAAGACACGTCACAAGCAGACCCATACTACAAAGATAAGCCATGTGCTGACCCATACGAAAAAGAAAAGCCACATGTTGACCCACAGTATAAAGCAAAACAACTTACTGACCTTCTTTACAAAGACAATCAACCTTCTGAAGCCAGCAGATCAAATTTTATCCAATGTCCATCACCAATGGACAATATGATGCCTCAAAATCCCACCATTTTAGATCTTACTGATAAGGGTGGAGTGCTTAATCAGAGCAAAACTGTTGTTTCTGAACACAGAGGACAGTCTGAGGTATTTAAAAACCGCATTCAACCAGATCACTCATCAATGGTGGACAGTTTTTCTCCACCAGTTGCAAGACCAAGTAAGCCTATAGGTCTTCAGGAGGATATTGCTGGTCCTAGCCACAGTGCCTTAGTAGCAGGACGTTCAATGATTGAACTACCTCCACAAATATTGAATGTTAGTACAAAGGAATGGAAGATTTATCCAGAACCAGTTCCTGCTGCAAAGATTCAAAGAGATGGAACTTATGAATTCCCTTCACAGGATTTAAAAACAGAACCAACTTCTCCAACCAGGAAGGCTCTTTCCTGCATCCGAGTGACCATCTCTCCAAAAGAAGACCTAAATATATCTTCTGTAATGATGGCAACAGGGACAGGTGATGAAGCACAGACATTTAGATCATCATCTGCAATGGCAAAAAACGAGCAAGTCTCAAGTCATGGCCTGTCATCTGTCCCACCAGGCAGTCCCTACTTTCTACATTCTCCTCCTAGCACAAGTCAAGGAGAGGGTAGAACCAACAGTGAAGGTAATGTCCACATGGAAGATAAAGAAAACATTTCAGACAAAGCAACCATGAAGCAAAGACAGGTGCCATTGTATGATGCCACTACACAGATAACAACAGAAAGTCCAGAGAAGACCACCTTTTCTGCCGAAATTTACATTGATGGTTCGTTGAAAGAAGCCTCCAGTTCTACTGTCATACAGACCCAGAAGACTCCAGAGGGGCGGTCACGCACCCCGTTCTTCTCACTTTCCCGAACAACTGGTGAGCAAGATCTTATTGCACGTTCTAACGACTTGTGTGATAGATTCATGGTGCTTAATGGATTACATTGATTATTACCTTTTTAGTTTTTCAATATTTGTAAATCTACATTGCATTTTTTTCATTGCTTCCACTTTAGCTTTATACCCACAGTTCCTTGGCGCAGGTAATGAGCCAGTGTACGGTATTATTCCCTGGTGGCAATCCTATTGTTGGCAGAGTTCATAAGGACCAGGAATGTACACCAAGCCAGAAAAGCTTGTTAGAGTGCAGGAGCCCTGGGGCTGATTGCAGGTGTTAAGTGGTGAATGAAGGGTGGCAGCAATGGGGTCATCAATGTTAATACAAATCCAGACCTTCGCTAGGCAGAAGCTATTGTAAACAGATGTGAGAATACCTTGTCACACTTTATATGGGCAGCAGTAATGATGCTGTCGGATATCCAGCCTGCATATCACCTGGTAGTTTTAAAAGCTAAGTGACCCATGGTTTCCGCATTTAACGTGTCAATGTTCAGCAACTAAAAAGAATAAAAAGGCGGGGGACCTCTCTGAATGAAATATGGTAATGCGGTAAGGTAATTATGAAGCTTACCGCAATCCTAAATTTGCTGTCTTACTAAAAGTAATAGGTGTGATCCAAGTAGCACAACTAAACAATTTGAAAAAAGCCAGGCTCCAAGAATGACGGTTATGAAGAGGACCTCTTCATAACCATCTTTCTGGGTTCCTTCTAATCGAAACTGGCTTTTTTTAAATGTTCAGCACCTGCAGATCCTTTGCCCATGCTCCTCATCCCTTCAGCTTTTTGGACTTCTAGTCCCCACAATGGTGATGCATATTATAAGCTTTCCCTTCCTGTCCATTGTTTCACAAAGCAGGCACCCCCACTGTATGCCTGATTTCCACCTCGGATACTGGATACATTGGGACTTTCAATTAATATAGATTCTTACAACTGCCGTGTGGTTTTCATGTAGAATTCTAATGTCGCACGTTTTAGATTTGGTTTATCTGAGGCGGTGGCAACCAGTAATGGTGGAACGGGGAAGGAGGTATCCATCATTTACTTGGCGGGGTGAGCGAAGACTTGCGAGGTCTGCTCTACCCCTTTATTATATAATATCACATATCATATTATATAAGTAATTCCTGGAAGTTTGGACCTTCATTGTAGGCTATTGAGAAGTAGGGGTTCCCTAGTCTCCGTTGAAGGGACGTTATCAGGTTAGCTGTTACCCATCACAGCCAAGCTTCCCATCTGGTGCTGGAGTTTGCCATTGCCCAACTCCCAAAATGTGGTACAGGGGCAGGCCTGTCACTCCACGTGGGATCCTTTTGGACATGTTATCTGCCTCCCGCTAATGCACTTCTTCAAGTCGCTTGTCCATTGCTGGATGGGAGCCAGATTTGGTGTATTGTGCTCTGAAATGTATTTGTTTTATGTATATTATGTTGTGTTCTTCTCTCTGTAGATCAGCCTTTGTTGCGACCATACAGACCACCAGGAAGCCCTGAATTGTTCTACACAGCAGCTATAAATGGCGGTTCTAGGATGTCTCCGGTCAGCACTATTGAGAGCTCCCACCCAGGTAGAACTTTTTTTTTTTTGCCTAGTCATTTAACCCTTTTGCTTCCAGGCCCTGCATTCTACTTTTAAACTCATGTGGCCAAACCATTTTTGCAGTTTTTCCATTGTTGTTTTACTTGCAGCTTTCAGAGTTTGTAAAAGACCCCCCACCCAACCATAAATTTCCTGAAAGCATAGGACAAGTTGAAAAAAAAAGAAGGTGCTACTGATTCTTTAGGTCCCACTATAATTGCGCAAATATTTATCAAAGAAGTATTTTTGCAAAAAATACACTGAAATCCTTATTATCCGAGACAATAAAACTTACAAAATTCCTGGCAAATTCCTACTAAATCTATAAGCTAAAACTATATTGGGGTAATAAAAAACAAATGTGTCTAATTTTTTTTATCACATTCTGTTCAATGTAAGTACAAAATTACGTAAATTTTAAATTGCACCTTTTTTGCGAAACTGAAAAACTCAAAGGTACGCAAAATGTAAATGGGTAAATTACTCTAAAAATCTGGAGGCTATCATTTTTCGCTTACAGCTATCAGAGTTTGTAAAAGACCCCCCAAAACATACATATTTTAAAAGCACATGACCTATATAATAAAAAGAAGGAGCTACTGATTTTTTTTAGTCCTGCAAAGATTCGTCAAAATAATATTTTCACTAAAAATTCACTATAATCATCGTTATCGGACACAAACACAGCAAAACTTACAAAATTCCTAATAAATTCCTACAAAATCATAAGATAAAACTGTGTTGAATTAATAAAAACATTAAAAAAATTGTAATTTTTAAAACTGAATTTTTTTTTTCATTTTTTTTTTTTGCAAAATGGTGAAAATTTAAAGGTACGCAAAACGAAATTTTGAGTTTGGCTTTCGCGCATGCATTGTGCTAATACCCAATTACTGCATTGGTGTACATTGTGATAAAAGGATGCAGGCATACATTTTATTGCAACTCAGTGTTACAATGTTCCGCAAAACACACATTTGTGTTGTGTTTTAGACCTCATTCACGCGGCCACAAAGGGCCGTAAAGACATCAAGAAGGAGTGTATTTCTGGGCCCAGGAGTCAATGGAGTTTGTGTTGAGCTGTGAGCAGCAGCTTGAGCAAATCAATGACAGGCTGACGGACATTGTGGCTGTACACATGTAACTGAACTTCCAAGCGGTTACATTAATATAGAGATTTATGAACAGCGCAATTTGCGTCCAGCGTGTGAGATTATACGCATACAGCTGCAGTATCTCTCCACCTGTCGTTGCAGAAATGCACTTTGTGCGTGAATTGAATGAGATCTGGGGACTCATTCACAAGGGTGCTGTGGCCTGGATAGCATGATGAGCAGTTTGTTTATGCAGCTGGAGCTGTGTGCAGGAAACCTATGTTACTCTATGGGGATGCAGCAGCTGTACGAACACAGCCGCAGGCCCTAATTTTGACAGACATTCAGTTGCATGGCCCCCCGAAAGCAGACATTGTGCATATGGGGTCCCTCACCCGCACCTGTACACCTTTCAAATTAGGACCTGTGAATGTGTTTGTACAGCCCTGCGTCCCCATAAAGTAAGCAGCTCAAGCAGCATAAACAAACCCAGCATAAACAAAATTTTATTATTTTTTTTACAATTTTATTTTCGTATTCTTTTTTCAACAGCCATATTAGGGGGGGGGGGGCTGGTGTCTCAGTTTTAAGACTGAGAAAGGGATTGAGGACACAGGTCCCCCAATCCCCTTCTCTGCACTGAATGAATGACTGAACAGGAAGCACTCTGTACAGAGGCTTCCTGCTCATTCGCAAACCGAAATCATAGTAAACATGGTTTATCATGCTTTGGTTATTAGTGACGTTGTGCCGAGTGGCCAGCCTTTTGTGTTGAGAATACAGCAAGGCAGCCACTTGGCACTGGGATCTGCAAGCTAGTTTAGATCAGTGGACTAGCGATGTCTACTACAGTGATTTCCAACTTCCAGGGACATTGTCCAGGTATGGTATATGCATTGTTACATTGGTCAGAGCTGGACAAATGTATATATGTCTAAAATAATCATACCTGGAATTCTTCTTAATGGCGTGGAGATGGAAATCCCCCCACTTTTTATCTTTTCACTACCATTTTCTTTAGCCGCTTGACCTCCGGAAGATTTATCCTCCTTCCTGACCAGGCCATTTTTTTGTGATACGGCACTGTGTTACTTTAACTGAAATCTGCGCGGAAGTGCGACACTGTACCCAAAATTTATGTAATTTTTTTTACATATTTTGGTGGTATTTGAAATCTTTCTTGATCTACCTGACCTTGGCTTGGTATCAAGAGATCCCCAAATTTTCCACTTCTTAGTAAGTGATTGAACAGTACTGACTGGCATATTCAAGCCTTTGGATATCTTTTTATATCCTTTTTCCATCTTTGTAAAGTTTCATTCCCTTGTTACGCAGGTCTTTTGACTGTTCTTTTCTGCTCCCCATGGCTAAGTATCTAGCCTGCTTAGTGCATCCATGTGAGAGCTAACAAACTCAATGACTATTTATACACAGACACTAAATTGTGATATAAAAAGCCACAAATGTGGGAAATTAACCTTTTAATTGCCATTTTAACCTGTGTGTGCCACCTTCTGTGTCTGTACCAAGGCCAAACTTTTTAGGGTATGTAAACTTTTTATCAGGGCCATTTTGGTGATTTCTGTTATCATTTATGATTTAAAAAGGATCCAAAAACTATGTGATAATAAATGGCTTCAGGTGATTGCTATCTTTAAATAAAAGACAGTTTTTTGGCATGATCAGTCATATTTTCAGTATTAATGCCAAAATGTCACAATTTCAGCCTGGGTATGCAAACTTTTGAGCACAACTGTATGTTAACCAGGTTAACTCTAACTACTTCGCTACAAAAAAATAATTTTTACAGAGCTCATTTGCTCAAGCTGATGCACGTTGAACTTTCTGCCCTAAAACTAATGTTATTTAGGATACCATAATATTTTTTTTTAAAGGTGAAGTACAGCCAAAGCTCATTTGGCTGTACTTCTCCTGTGGATCACGGGAGTGCAGTTTGTTTAGCCCGCTGTCTGCTGAAAACAGGTCAGGAGTGCAGATGTTAAAGAGCCAGTCCAGGTTCGGGCAAGATCGTGACAATGAAGTCAGAATCCGCCCACATGCCCGGACTGGTACCCTGGCTCAGCCTCTCAGCGAGCTACTGGGAGCCTGAGTCGGCCGCTCCCGCCTCCCCTCCGCAGGGGGGCTGAGCAGAGAGCTGGTGACTGATAGTCACCAGCTCTCTGCCCGGGGAGCTGTGAGAACTGAGCGATCGGCAGTGTTAGATCGCTCGTTTTTCAGAGTTAGAGGCGCCGGGGGACAGATGTAGCATCAGACCGATGCTGCATCCACCTAGAGAAGTATGATTCTTAAAAAAATAAATAAAATAAAGGCACACATCTCTCTTAATGGGTGCACCCGGTGTTAATGTGCATCCAAACTAGACATGTGCAATTCGTTGCACTTCGCAATTCGGATTTGACAAATTCGATGATTCCGAATTTCGGAAATTCGAAATTTCAGAAATTGGAAAATTTCAGGAAATTGGTAAATTCCAATTCAGAAGTTCGAAAATTCGAAATGAGGAAATTCGAAAATTCGGAATGAGGAAATTTGAAAATTCAGAAATTTGAAAATCCAAAAATAAGAATGAAAATTTGAAAACTCGAAAATCTGAAATACCGGTAACTATTAATTTATACGTATTGGAATTTCCTTTCAAATTTGGCAGTTGGTGAACGTAACGATTACGAATTTATCCGAAATTGCGAATTATCTAAAATATCGAATGCCATATCTAAAAGAATGGAACGTAATGATCTAATAATAATAAATAATAATAATAAAACCTTTTTATTATTATTAATTTGTTCCATTCCATTTGTTTAGATGCGGCATTCGTTATTTCGGGTAATTCGTAACTTCAAATAAATTTGTATTCGTTACATTCACAAACAGCCAAATTTGATTTTCTTTCTTTCTTCAGATTTTTGAATTTCTGAATTTTCTAATTACGGAAATTCGGTAATTTGAAAATTCGGAAATTTGAAAATCTGAATTTTCGGGTTTCCGAATTTCTGAAAAAAAGCAAAAAAATGAATGAATGAAACGAAAACTAACAAATTTTTTGTCAGTGCACATGTCTAATCTAAACCTCATTTCTTTTATTTTTTTTTTTCTATTTTTTTTAGGTTAGTATAGCGTAGGGGGAGGGTTTTTTTTTTTTTTTTTTCCTTTTTGTGTTCCATTAGGGAGATTTCTCTTCGCTTCTTGTGGTGTAGTTGTAGTCCCTTCAAACTGTGGGAAATCTCCTCTAAAATTGTTTATCACCAGAGCATTTTTCCCTTTTTGATAAGATTTCCTTTTCCAGGGACAAACTCAAATTTTTTGAATTTTCCATCACTTTTAGTCCGGGTGAAAACAGTTACTAGGACAAACAGAGGGTACATTTCCCCAGTGGAGACGCTGGCAGCAATAAGAACTTCACAGGTTCTGAAATTTCCAAATTCTGCCCAATTAAAAAAAAATAAATGTAGCTTTAAGTACACTTTAAAGTATCCATTTAGGTAAAGTACAAAGATGAAATACATATCAGGGAGATTTTTTTGCCTATCCAATCCGGTGATTTACACAGCTCTGCCACACAGCACAGGGCAGAAGACCTGATTTTTTATTTGTTGCGGTTCAGTATCACTTACAGGTCTTGTCCCTCCCCCCAGCCTGTGGTTGGACAGTGAAAGGAAAAGCAGCAGACTGATGAGCTCATCTGTCTGTCAACCCTGCCTTCTACTTCTGTCTGCATGTCCTTCCACAAGTCTGAGCCCTGCTGTACAGAAACTCCAAGAGGTTGCTACCAGGTCAAACCCGATACTTCTCCTTCTTGTAGTTTTGAGAATATATACATTTACTAGTGTATTAATGATTACAGAGCTGCAATAATTTGTGTCTTTTATATGTCAGCTTTGGGTGTTTATTTGCAAATTAATGATTTTGCCAAATAGTAAAAATAAAAAAAAAATCTTATTTTAAAATGGAATATAAATGAAATATTTGTAATAAATAAAATTAACCCAAAACCATTATAGTTTCCTATTAAAGCTGTAGTAAATCGCACTAAAAGCAGATGAAATTTGTAGCTTTAATTTAATGATAATGAACCAATTCTGCTGATGTGTAGAAGGAGTGCAGCCGCTGATCTTCCCTCCTCCTCCTCCTCCTCCTCCTCCCGCAGACTCCAATGACGCTGTTTCACCAAAGTTCCCAGCCGAAGTTTTGGGCTCCGCCGCAGAGAAAATCTCCGACACCTCCATCCCCCACCACAGTGATGGCATCTATAGCAAGGATCGCAGCCCAAAGATCGCACGGGAAGATCGTGCAACAGAGAAGAGGACGACACTGGTGACAGGTGGGTAGATAGATAGATAGATAGATATACTATCTAATGTCTCAAAGCTTCTACTATGTATCAAAAATTTGTTAACCACTTCAGCCCCGGAAGGTTTTACCCACTTCCTGACCAGGCCATTTTTTGCGATACGGCGCTGCGTTACTTTGACTGACAATTGCGCGGTCGTGCAACGTTGCGCCCAAATAAAATTTACTTTTCCGACAAATAGAGATTTCTTTTGGTGGCATTTGATCACCTCCTGCGGTTTTTATTTTTTTGTGTTATAAACAAAAAAAGAGTGACAATTTTGAATAAAAAAAACAAAACAATATTTTTTACTTTCTGCTATAAAACACATCCAATTAAAAAAATTTAAAAATTGTAATTTCTTCATCAGTTTAGGCCAATATGTATTCTGCTATATATTTTTGCTAAAAAAAAAATCCCAATAAGCGTGCATTGATTGGTTTGCGTAAAAGTTATCACGTCTACAAACTATGGGATAGATTTGTGGCATTTTTTATTATTTATTTTGTATTTGCTAGTAATGGCAGCGATCAGCGATTTTTAGCGGGACTGCAACATTGCGGCGGACAAATTGGACGCTAAGTGACACTTTTTGGGGACCAGTGACACCAATACAGTGATCAGCCGGGCTGCCTTGTGTGTATATATATATATGCGGTTAAATCATTAGGCTGTATGCACATAGAACGTAACATTAAATGCTCATTTTACAGGCGTTTGACTAGGTTTTTAGGCTGGAAGAGAAGCGTTTAGAGGCTGAAGAAAAAAAAGTAATTTGCATGTTCAGGAGAGGAGTGTTTGAGCAGAAAAAACACCTGTAAATGCACCTAAATGTTAGGAGCGTTTAGTGCTTGAGCATTCAGTCATTAATTATTTTTTTAATTTTCATTTTTTTTTAATTTTATTTAGAATTAGAGTTTTTACCATTTTTAAAACTGCCTTGTTGAGGGGAGGCTTTGGTAAAATATCAGGGTTATAAACAGACCCCCTGATGTCCCACATTTGAGACAGAGAAGGGGACATACAGTAGATTCATCAGTCCCGTTCTCTGCAGCCTCACTTGATAGTGAATAAATAGGAAGTGCTCTGGGACTTCCTGTTCATTCACAAACTGAAGCAAGGCAAACGGTTTACTATGATTCAGTGATGAATGGACACAGGAGCAATCGATACAGATCGCTCGCTGTGTTCACTCAAGAAAGGAAGGGGCCAGGTAAATATGACATATTTACGCTGCCTAATCGCAACCCTCCCCACACACACACACACATACGCATACCCATCCTGAAGTAATCCCCCTGTCTGCCACAGCAGCTGGCGGAAGTAGAGAGGAGGGAAGTCGGGGGGGGGAAAGGGGCACACAGGAAGGCTGACAGCAGGCAGAAGGGGGTGCAGATCCTAAAACCGATTCCCCTGCATCGCAGACAGAGGGAGAAAGAAGAATGGAAGCTGGCAGGGGGGTTCACAAGGGTCAGAAATAAGGCCGTGCAGCTGGCCCTCGTGCTCAGCAGGTGCCCTGGCCATCCTTTTTTTGAACTGATGAGACGCGGGCCCAATACAGGAGGACCGGCCGAGCTGAATACGGCCTTATCACAGGCCCTGGTCATGTATGCTACCATGTTGCACCCTAAATATAGGTGTAATATTATGTAACATGGTCTATAAGGTGGACTATGCCTTTAAATCTGCCATCACTGAAGTGCATGTGGACAGAAAGTGGCTTCAAAGAGGCTGCAGGAGATTAGCAGGATGGAGATGCAACAAAGGATGTAACAAAACATCTTTGGGACATTGACATAGCATTATCCGTATTGTGCATGCATGTGACAGACTTTCTACAGATATCTCTGATACTGACATATCAGAAGAAAGGTCATTACAAATTAGTCGTGCTAGACAATACTGGTTCCCCAAAATGAGCCTTGGCTGGCGCTACCTGTTAAAATTAGACCATGGCCCCAATAGGCTCATTTCAGGCAATATGTACCAATATGGGCATATTGGATTCCAGGTGACCAACTATTCAATTTTTGAACTTCAATAATGAAATTGTCCACAGTTGCAGAAATGTTTTTGTTATTTTTATATACATTTAGGACCATTTCACGATGACAATAAAGCATCGTACTGCAGTCTCCAGCACAGAGTCTCCCGTCCTGAACCGGCATCAAAAGACTTTCAGAGAGAGAAGAGAGACCTGCGTTCAGTACGTGAGGATGAGGAGTTTTTTCCATTAAAACCGGAGGTTGATTATGCTCCAGAGCAACAGACAAGTATGAGCTTACTAAAGAAAACAGGCCATCATGACATCTCTGATTACCCTAGAAGAAGAGACCAGCAGGAACAGACACGTGGCACTCCGCTTCATTCACCCAATGGCAGTTGGGACTTCAAACTTGGTGTGAGAGAAAAACACGTGCGATATGAAGATCATAGCTTCTCTAGTGATCAACCCACCAATCCCACCAAGAGTTTCCAAAAGACAGACTCCATACTAAGTCAAAGCGCCATCTCCAACCATAGCCTAGATGACCTCTGGGCGCGATATACCGACCGGCGGAGAAGCCATTTGTCAGAATCAAGCAACAAGCTGGAGGTCTCCCTGGTCGAGCGGCTGGACCGTCTCGCTAGACTTCTACAGAATCCAAAGCCATACTCTGCTACAAAAGATAAGGATGGAGAACAAGTCCTAAAGGTCAACAACGAAGACCATGAGAAAAGACGAGCGACCAAAAAAGAAGAGAGAGAGAAATGGTACCTTCGAAAATTTGGAGTTGATGCTCAGCCGGTTAATGGGACTTCAGAAAACCAAGATGGCTTCGTAAGGCGGTTATCAGAGAGTGCGTCTTCTGAGAGGGTTCTTCGTGGTGACTCATATTCTGATTTATCCTCTGAGGTACGGAGCAGTGCCACAGAAGAGAGTGCCGGTGGGTCGGAAGCTGCCACTCAAACAGATAGTGCATCAACGTTTGCCACGAGTAGTACCATGTCCACTATAGACACAGTCAGACTCATCAATGCTTTCGGACCAGAGAGGGTTCGACCTTCATCGAAGCTCTCACGGCTATACAACACTATCGACCTCCAGAAGAAACGCTCAGAAGGGACCTCGAAAAAAGCCAGCCGCTTGTCTGCAAGTCGGGGAAACTCCACGATGGAGATAAAAGATCTCCATAAAAGCCTCAATAAGGTAGGTGCAACTTGGTTTCCTACTCTTAATATGTTTATATTTTGTTCCCTTGTTACAGTGCATCTATAAACAAATTTTCTTGTTTGCTCCCTTTTTGGTTCTGCCAGAAATCCAGTTGGCGCATAACTTTCTGTAGTGAGCTGACAGTGCTGTACTAAAATCTCAAAGATTCAGCCCTGCCCAGTTCACATATGTGGTCTGCAGAATCGTCAAAAAAAAGATGGCGAGGATAAATGTTCCAATGGTGGGGGGGGGGCACCTGTTCCATAGATAAATGTCCAAGAGGGGGATTCCCTTTCTCTTAGGAGAAAATTCCTCCCACGTCCTGTTGTGTGTGTCCAGGACAGGAAATAAAATACTTTTTCATAAAAACCAGAACAAAATGCTTTGATGGTATCAGAGCAAAAGGGAGCAAATACGAGAAGTTCCATGTTGGTTTACATGGGCTTTTAACCCTTTGCATCAGTCTCCTATCATTAGATCAGTCCTCCATCTTTACATCACAACTCCCCCCCCTTTGCATCACAGACAGTAGCCCCCCCCCTTTACTTTGCAGTCCCCCATTTACATCACAGGTGACCCTTTACATTACAGCCCCCTTCACATAAAAGTCCTTACCTTTTACAATACGGTGCCCTTTACATATAGCACCCCTTTTACATCACAGGCCCCCTTTACTTTACCACCCCCCCTTCACATTACAGCGCACCCCTACAAATCAAAGCCCCCTTCTTTACATAGCACCCCTCCTTTACTTCTCAGTCCCCCTTTCCATAGCATACCACTCTTTACACAGCCCGCCTTAACAATACAGCCCCTCTACCTTTACATCAGTGTGATCATCCCCTCCCCCTCCTCTTACAGTCCTACCTTTCATAGCAGAGGGCAGGGGGGGGCGATGGTCTGGATGGAGGGCGGGAGCTTCCGAACTGCTCCTGCTAACAAGGGGGTGATTTGGTTGCTAGGATGGCCCTGTGTCATAGCAACCAATCGACTGCTTGTTAACTTGAAAAGTGTGGCAGCTCCCGCCCTCCAATCTGGACCGATCGCTCCTCCCACCCTTTGCCCTGCTGTGAAGATGACAGCAGTGGCAGCGGTGGGAGGAAGAAAGGACACACGGGCAGCTAAATGGCATGGCCATGGTGGTTTTATATATATAGATATATAGATATATATATCTATATATATATATAGATAGATATATATAGATATATAGATAGATATATATATATATATATATATATATAGATCTATATATATATATATCTATATAGATATATATATATAGATCTATATATATATATATATATATAGATCTATATATATCTATCTATATATATATATCTATATATAGATCTATATAGATCTATATATAGATATATATATATATATATATATCTCTTCTGAATTTTTGATAGCTATAGATATATATATCTATATCTATATTGATAGATAGATATATATCTATATGGATATATATAGATATATATCTATATATATCAAACATTCAAAAGATGGGATTTCTGCACCAACACTTATTTATTTAGAAAAAGTTCATCAAAAAGACATCAACATGACCTCCTAAAATCAGGCATACATGATGTAAACGTTTTCGGGCTATTGTAGATTGCGCCCTTCTTCAGAGATTCATGCCTATCAAATGGTTATACATGCGGTAATATATATAGTTCACTAACAATTAATTAAAGTGAACAAAACAATTTGTCTGGAACCAATCTACCAATCAATTAAATTGTCAAAGTATATCATCAATTTTAAATACAAATCCTCTGTGATATTGGACTCAAAGGTCACAAGCAGAAATGAGAAAGAGGCTCACACCGTACAGATATACTGATCGGGAATCCTAAAAATAAATTATATAAACATCAAATAAATAATATTATAATAATAATAATAATAATGTATGAAATTAAAAATAAAAAAAAACAAAATAAAAAAAAAAGGAGAAAAGAATATATTTATATATAACATAGCCATCATTATTTATTCATCCCTGTGTGTCGTACAGATATAGTGATCGGGAATCCTAAAAATAAATTAAATAAACATCAAATAAATATTATAATTATAATATATATTTATATATAACATAGCCATCATTATGTATTCATCTGTGTGTGTCAGTACATACGTGTAACCCCATATATGGACCCTACACTATATGTTCATCCGTGTGTGCCGATACATACGTGTAACCCCATATATGGGCTCTGCATAGGATCGCACAAACGATCCCCACCGCACAGCAACCTAACAGACTAAACATTCAATAAAAGTTTCTTTATATATAAACAAAAAGATAAATATAATAATCTTATCTAAAAACAAATCATTAAAACAACTCATCACTTTATTTAAAGAAATAAATATAAGTCAAAGTCGGAGTTTAACCCCTTCGGCTGGAGTGTATCCCGGCGATGGATCCGGCTGACTTCTCTTTTCCTTAGAGCCATTTCCCTGTCCCCTCCGCCTCTGTTTTTAGAAATGCCGTCTATTACCATAAATCTTAGTTGTGACTCTGTGTGTCTCTGCTCCCTCAATATAGTGTCTGGCTAAAGGGAGCCTAACAAGTTTGTCCCTAATGGAGTACTTGTGGTGGGCTATGTGGTCCTTAACCTTCTGTGTGGTCCCCTCCACATAAAGGAGACCACAGGGACAATTGATCATGTACACCACATAGGACGATTGACAAGTATAGTGATCTCTGATCGGAATATCATAGCCCCTAAGAGGGCAAGGAAAACGTTTCCCTTTTATCATGCACGAGCATTGAATGCAACAAAGACATGGGAATGAACCCGTATTTTTAGGACCTAAAAAGGTTACCCTGGAGCTGGATATTGAATATTGATCAGACTTCACCAATGTGTCACCAATCGTTCTACCTCTTCAGTATGATGGTAATGGGGGATTAATCAATTCAGGAACCGAAGAAGGATAAGCACTTTGTAACAAAGACCAATGTTTCTTAATAATGTTATTAATCTTATATGAAAAGGGATGAAATTGGGAGGTGAACGGCATTCTGAGACCTGAATTTCTAATGGATCATTATTTAAATTGTCACGTTCAGAGTGTATTAAATCATTTGGATAACCTCGCTGTCCCAGCCTGTCTTCCATCACATTCAATCTGATGTTACATGTATCTGTATCACTAGTGATTCTATGATTTTAATTGGCTACGGGGGAGAGATTTAAAAACCCCGGGAGGATGAAAGCTGGAAAATAACAATAATTGATTGCGGTCGGTGGGTTTTCTATATAAATCACTGACTATATGTCCATCCTTGATGGATAAATATGTATCCAAGAATGGAACCGCATCAGAGTTACTCATCATATTCCATTTCAGACCAGGAATTAATTCATTTAAATTATAATTGAACAAGGATAATGAGTGTAAATCTCCAGTCCATATAGGAAAGGCGTCATCAATGAACCTGTACCATACTGTACCGTGTTCATTGAATAATGTATGGAATATGAAAAGAAAATAAGAAAAATATAAGAAAGAAAATAAGAAAAACCGAATGCGTTACAACAAGAGCCGGTGCAAACAGGGGACGGAATCGGCAGCGGACTTGACCATTTTTGCGGTACACAATATTTCTTCTGTTTCCTTAAGTAACATTGAATTACAGGTTCTAAACAAGGGACTTAACTTTAGTCCGAAAGCAAAGTTGGACACATTTGTATTAAGACAAGATCTTTATCGCTTTTACAGACACATCCATTTAACCACTTGCCGACCGCCGCACGGCGGTAGCACGTCCCTACTTTGGGGGACGGATATCGTTGTTATAGCAGCAGCTAACTGCCATAACCCCGGTATCCCCGTGTTCGGCCGGCGGTCGGGTACAAGATAAACGTGGTCTCTGAGGCGGATTCGCCGCAAGATCACTTTTATCGGTGGCGGGAGAGGGGCCCCCCCCCCTCCTCCCGCCACGATCCGGTGCCCTCTGACACTTAACGGAGCCGTCGGCAGCGGCGGAGGCGATCACGTCCTCTCACTTGCTGTGCATGGAGACGAGTGAGGGGAAGATGGACCCCACCCGTCTCCATGACACTGCAGGGCGGAAGTGACGTCAAAACGTCACTTCTGCCCATATGTCTTAAAGGCACATTTTTTCAATGTCGTTTTTTTTTTTTTTTATTGCTTTTAAGTCCAAATATGAGATCTGAGGACTTTTTGACCCCAGATCTCATATTTAAGAGGTCCTGTCATGCTTTTTTTCCTATTACAAGGGATGTTTACATTCCTTGTAATAGGAATAAAAGTGACAATTTAAAAAAAAAAAAAAAAACAATGTAAAAATAAATAAAATCAAGTAAAATAAATAAGAAAAAAAAAAAATTTTTAAAACGCCCTGTCCTGACGAGCTCGCGCGCAGAAGCGAACGTATACGTGAGTAGCGCCATACATGTGAGGTATCGCCGCAATCATTAGAGCGAGAGCAATCATTCTTGCCCTAGACCTCCTCTGTAACTCAAAACATGCAACCTGTAAAATTTTTAAAACGTCGTCTATGGAGATTTTTAAGGGTAAAAGTTTGTCGCCATTCCACGAGCGGGCTTCAATTTTGAAGCGTGACATGTTGGGTATCAATTTACTCGGCGTAACATTATCTTTCAATATCTTACATATCTTATTATCTTACAATATAAAAAAAATTGGGCTAACTTTACTGTTGTCTTATTTTTTTATTCAAAAAAGTGAATTTTTTCCCAAAAAAAGTGCGCTTGTAAGACCGCTGTGCAAATACGGTGTGAAAAAAAAGTATTGCAATGACCGCCATTTTATTCTCTAGGGTGTTAGGAAAAAAAACAATATATAATGTTTGGGGGTTTTAAGTAATTTTCTAGCAAAAAAAAATGTTTTAAACATCAAAATCTCAAAACGAGGCTGGTCTTTAAGTGGTTAAAGGCTTTTTATTCCTCTAAACCTGCGGTGAATAATGTCGGTCTACTGCCCTTATCTATTTTTAATTTAGGGTTAAAAAAATAAAAGTGGCTTTGTTCCTCCTACATCTAGTGCAGCAGCTGAATTATTTATTGACAAAGTGGATGAGGATATTAATTTTTTGCACAATCAGGATGGGGAGGATCATGTTCCAAAAAATATGACACAAAAGGAAATTATGGCTCTTTCTTCCTTGGCCCCACGTAAAGAAATCACTATCAAGTCGGCTGACAAAGGCGGCTCGATAGTGATAATGAATACCATACAGTAGGAGAGGGAAATTCAGAGACAGTTGGCAGATCCCCAAGTATATGCCGTATATACTCAAGTATAAGCCTACCCGAATATAAGCCGAGGTACCTAATTTTACCACAAAAAACTGGGAAAACTTATTGACTCGATTATAAGCCTAGGGTGAGAAATGCGCAGCTACTGTAAGTGGAAAAGAGGGTCAACAATGCCCATTTGCAGCCTCACTGTGCCCATTTGCATGCCTCACTGTGCCCATTTGCATGCCTCACTGTGCCCATTTGCATGCCTCACTGTGCCCATTTGCAGCCTCACTGTGCCCATTTGCAGACTCACTGTGCCCATTTGCAGCCTCACTGTGCCCATTTGCAGACTCACTGTGCCCATTTGCAGCCATAGGTCCCCCGAACTTCAAACTCGGTAGTTAAGGGTTCCTAGATGCCCCCTAGCTGCAGCCAAAATTTGGGGTCTCTGGACCCGAAGGGTCCCGAAATGACATTGCTGCAGAGGGACACAGTTGACCGAATTTGGGGCCCCTTAGTGCTAGGAACCCCAAATTTGGTGGGCAAACCCAGTGGAACTAGCACTACAACATATCCAACATATACAACACTTGGTGCTCCTAGCACCAAGTGGCCCCGAGATACGGGGCCCCAAATTCGGTTCGGAAAATGTCAAGCACTTTTTTGCAGCAGAGAATTACATTTTACGAACAGACTTTGGGGCCCCGTATCTTGGGCCACTTAGGGCTAGGAAACCCAGCTTTGGATATGTTGTAGTGCTAGTTCCACTGGATTTGCACGCCAAATTTGGGGTTCCTAGCAAAAAGTGGCCCTGAGATACGGGGCCCCAAAGTTGGTTCAGAAAATGTCAAGCACATTTCTGCAGCAGAGAATGTAATTTTACAAATCGACTTTGGGGCCCCGTATCTCCAAGCTGGGGTTCCTAGCGCTAAGTGGCCCCAAGATACGGGGCCCCAAAGTCGGTTCAGAAAATGTCATTCTCTGCTGCAGAAAAGTGCTTGACTCGAGTATAATCCAAGGGGGTCATTTTCAGCACAAAAAAATGTGCTGAAAAACTCGGCTTATACTCGAGTATATACGGTAAATGTCTAGAAGCCAATCCCACATTACGTGTTCTGAATAGGATTAAAAAGGTGGTTGGTCAAGCACTACAAAATAACATCATAGATGTCAGCACACAAACTTATTTAATTTCTGAACATCCAGTGACTCCAATTATTTATGTACTTCCTAAAATACATAAAGATCCCATTAATCCCCCGGGCCCGACCCATTGTGTCCAGCACTGCATCAGTAACTATGCCTTTGGCTAAATATCTTGACAGATGTCTTACTCCATTGATCATACAGACTCGTTCATATAATAGAGATACTCTAATATATGATAGTAAAATCCAATCTTTGATTATTCCATCTGATGCACTGCTGGTCACATGGGACGTTGCTAATTTATATACAGTTATTCTACACAGTCTAGGTATAAGAAGCCTGCAAGCGTTTATTGATTCTTTCTAAAAAAAAAAAAATACACTTCTGCTCAGATTTCGTTTTTACTTGAATTATTGGCTATTGTATTAAAAGAAATTTTTCTTTTTGTTTAAGGATACTTATTATTTACAATTAGCCGGAGCAGCAATGGGCAGTAATGTAGCGCCACCCTATGCTAATGCATTTATGGATATGATAGAACAATCTTTCATATTCCATTGTACATTATTCAATGAACACTGTACAGTTTGGTAGAGGTTCATTGATGACGTCTTTGCTATATGGACTGGAAATTTACACTCATTATCCTTGTTCAATTATTATTTAAATTCATTAATTCCTGGTCTGAAATGGAATATGATGAGTAACTCTGATGCGGTTCCATTCTTGGATACATATTTATCCATCAAGGATGGACATATAGTCAGTGATTTATATAGAAAACCCACCGACCGCAAACAATTATTGTTATTTTCCAGCTTTCATCCTCCCGGGGTTTTTAAATCTCTCCCCTGTAGCCAATTAAAACGTATAACTAGAATCACTAGTGATACAGATACATGTAACATCAGATTAGATGAGATGGAAGACAGGCTGGGACAGCGAGGTTATCCAATTGATTTAATACACTCTGAACGTGACAATCTAAATAATGATACTTTATCCATAAGAAATTCAGGTCTCAGAATGCCGTTCACCTCCCAATTTCATCCCTTTTCATATAAGATTAATAACATTATTAAGAAACATTGGTCTTTGCTACAAAGTGCTTATCCTTCTTCGGTTCCAGAATTGATTAACCCCCCATTACCATCATACTGAAGAGGTAGAACGATTGGTGACACATTGGTGAAGTCTGATCAATATTCAATATCCAGCTCCAGGGTAACCTTTTTAGGTCCTAAAAATCCGGGTTGATTCCCATGTCTTTGTTGCATTCAATGCTCGTGCATGATAAAAGGGAAACGTTTTCCTCGCACTCTTAGGGGCTATGATATTCCGATCAGAGATCACTATACTTGTCAATCGTCCTATGTGGTGTACATGATCAATTGTCCCTGTGGTCTCCTTTATGTGGAGGGGACCACACAGAAGGTTAAGGACCACATAGCCCACCACAAGTACTCCATTAGGGACAAACTTGTTAGGCTCCCTTTAGCCAGACACTATATTGAGCGAGCAGGAACACACAGAGTCACAACTAAGATTTATGGTAATAGACGGCATTTCTAAAAACAGAGGCGGAGGGGACAGGGAAATGGCTCTAAGGCAGGGGTCTCAAAGTACCGGCCCGCGGACCGGCCCAGGACGTCTTTTTGCGCTGACAGAGGGGGAGGCACTGAAGAGCTTTACCTCTTGATCTGCTCTGTCCTCTCCGCTGCACGCTGCTACAGCCCAGAGAGAGAACAGAGCGGAGGAAGGATCCGCCCATCGCCCCGCCCACCTAGGCACTGACCTCAGGGCGGGAGATTGTGTTCTCTGGGTCCCCTGTCACTAGGCGTGTGTGGAAGCCAGGAGGAGGGGACTTCGGAGGCGGATGGTCCTGACTGCTAGGAGAGGTGAGAGCCATCACACTTAGGCAAAGTCCTTAGTGGGGTGACTGGGGTAGAAATGTGTGCAGTGTGGGGGGGGGGTTTTGGAGTGTGGGGGGATTTGTGCAGTGTGGGGGTTAATGCTGGCGGTTAATAATCCGTTTGCTGACATCAGTGTTGGGGGTTAATAATGCATTTGCTGACACCAGTGCTGGGGGTTAATAATGCGTTTGCTGACACCAGTGCTGGGTATAGTATATTATTACTGGTATAGTTTTGAAAGTTTGCATGCGGCCCCCATGGGATATGAAAACTTGTCATGTGGCCCTCTGCCAATTTGAGTTTGAGACCCCTGCTCTAAGGAAAAGAAAAGTCAGCCGGATCCATCGCCGGGATACACTCCAGCCGAAGGGGTTAAACTCCGACTTTGACTTATATTTATTTCTTTAAATAAAGTGATGAGTTGTTTAAATAAATTGTTTCTAGATAAGATTATTAAATTTATCTTTTTGTTTATACATAAAAAAAACTTTTATTGAATGTTTAGTCTGTTAGGTTGCTGTGCGGCGCTGATCGTTTGTGCGATCCTATGCAGAGTCCATATATGGGGTTACACATATGTATTGACACACACGGATGAATACATAATGATGGCTATGTTATATATAAATATATTATTTTCCCCTTTTTTTTTTTTTTTACATTTCATACATTATTATTATTATTGTAATATTATTTATTTGATGTTTATTTCATTTATTTTTAGGATTCCTGATCACTATATCTGTACGGTGTGAGCCTCTTTCTCATTTCTGCTTGTGACCTTTGATTCCAATATCACAGAGAATTTGTATTTAAAATTGATGATATACTTTGACAATTTAATTGATTGGTAGATTGGTGCCAGACAAATTGTTTGTTCACTTTAATTAATTAATTGTTAGTGGACTATATATATATTACCGCATGTATAACCATTTGATAGGCATGATTCTCTGTCTCAATCTACAATAGCCCGAAAACGTTTACATCATGTATGCCTGATTTTAGGAGGTCATGTTGATGTCTTTTTGATGAACTTTTTCGAAATACATAAGTGTTGGTGCAGCAATCCCATCTTCTGAATTTTCTCTATATTTCGAAGCCTATGGGAATGCTTGATTGGTAAGCACAACCAACTGTGACTGATGTGCACCTCACCCCTTGGATTGTATATAGATAGATAGATAGATAGATAGATAGATAGATAGATAGATAGATAGAGATCATGTATATGTAAATCTCCATGCATTGTCTATATACATATAGGTAGAGATTTACTAAAGCTGGAACCTTCAGAATCTAGTTTGGCTGTGCATGGTAGCCAATCAGCTTCTAACTTCAGCTTGTTCAATAAGCTTTGACAATAAAACCTGGAAGCTGATTGGCTACTCTCTAGTTTTAGTACATCAACCACATAGTGTCAATATGTACACAATTATTGATGTTTTATATGTTTTTTTTTTTTTTTTTAATCATTTATTAGGCTTCGTGTACAGGGGATGTTGTTTAACCTCTCCTGAACGATTTACCTTGACAGCTAGAAACCGGCGTCTAAAAACGTCCGTTTAGAGATTTATCATTATACGGTCCATATTTAAATTCATATTTATACTTTTTTGGAGCCTTGATTGAGTGGTCTGGCCCCCAAGACACGGCTGTTTTATGTGTGAATCGTTAAATCTATTTGACCTCCCTTACCATTTGGTTTGGTGCTCCTTCCGTTGGTTTAGGCTTTGAGAGACTCTCCAGGTGACCATTGCGGGGGGGGGGGGGGGGTGACCTTGTTTCATGTCTAACCTAAGCCAGTGAGCTCTTTGATTATTTTGCCTTCACCACTCTGCATTAATAAGTATTTGGAGCCCCAGCTCTTCCTGGGTGTGTCCTCTGGGAATCTCCTTTATTCAGTCATGGATATCCCCCGTGTATTTTGTCTCACAGATGGCAGATACAGACTCGGTCTCATCCGGCAGCTCATGGGAACCGGTGATGAGGAGCAAAAACGGCTGCAAAGTGCTGAACAAAGGTATCCAGGCAGGTAGGTCACCTCCACCACGAAAGAATAGAAATGGAGCCAAACCTGAAACACAGTATGTACCAGATGGAGGTTTGTATGTCCAGCATGGAGCTCATAGGAGACCAGCATCAAGTGTCTGCTATGGAGATAAGAGAGCAGGGAGAGCATATCTCAGGCCAAGTACAGATACAAGGATGAACTAAATTTCCTGTGACCCATCCAATGACCCTTATCCTTTTGAGGAGCCACTTAAAGGGAACCTCTCCTACTGCCTTCAGCTAGATACCCAAGCTGAAGGCAGGATATGCTTCCCTGAAGAGATGAGTTTTCAAGGATCACCTGAAAGTGGTCAGAGAAGGAATTAGCAGGACAGATTGGGGTAGGGCGTTTCAGAGGTTGGGAAAGGCTATGGAGAAGTGCTGGAGGTGAGCATGGGAGGAGGTGACTAGAGAGCAGGAGGTCTTGAAAGGAGTGGAGAGGACTGTTTGGGTGATATTTGGAGACCAAATGTATTTTATTGATGTTATTTACCTGTAAAATCCTCCTATGTGTAGACCTCCAAAAGGCTCAGACTACCGCTGATTGTCACCATTTTGGATGGGATGTCAGCAGACTCAAAGCATGTCACTTAATTGATATATTAAATCTTTCATTTGCTTCTTCCCCAGCAGCTATATATAATGTTATATAGGGAAGTGAAGGGAGGAGCTGGGCCAGCACAAGCAGTAATTGGGCACTCTTAGAAAAAGAGAGGGCTACGACAAGAAGAGAGAGGGGATTGTGCTAGGGTATCGACTCTTCCTGAAGAAGCCATATTTGCTAGCAAGCTCAGAGGCACATTGCAAGTAAATATAAAAAAAATCACTTAAGGAAAGGAAATTTTTACCTGAAATTTTTTGGTGACAAGTTCTCTTTAACCAGGATACCTACCTGGACTAAATGATTCTTTTCCCCCACTCCTCAATTCATATACGAATAACTAAAGAAAGAATCCAATGTAAGGGAGTACTTGGGAGTGGGGGCCCTGTGTGTGTAGAGACATAGGAACTCAGCACAGGGATGGTGGGAACCCCTCATAATGGGCACGGCAGGTGTATAGACATGGGAACTCAGCACAGGGATGGTGGGAACCCCTCATAATGGGCACGGCAGGTGTATAGACATGGGAACTCAGCACAGGGATGGTGGGAACCCCTCATAATGGGCACAGCAGGTGTACATAACCAGGAACTCAGATCAGAGATGGAGAGAACCCCTCATAATGGGCACCAAAGTTTTTCAGACCCAGGAACTTATAGCATGGATTGTGGTAACCCCCCATATTGGGCCCAGCAGGTGTGCAGATCTGAAAACTCAATGCAAGGATGGTGAGTACCCCCCATAATGGGCACAGCAGGTATGCAGACTCAGGAATTCAATGCAGATATCTTACCAGTAGAGTCCTTGAGAGATAGAAGAGACTGTTGAGTGGTTTAAAGGAACAC
The DNA here is from genome assembly GCF_042186555.1 of Aquarana catesbeiana. Lineage (NCBI taxonomy): Eukaryota > Metazoa > Chordata > Amphibia > Anura > Ranidae > Aquarana > Aquarana catesbeiana. The sequence goes on along the minus strand of NC_133324.1, from coordinate 948,204,967 downwards.
TGTCTCTTTTAGTTTTCATTCCACCATGTAGATTAACTGGCTCCACGCTCCCTTTCTCACATTCTCATAGGGGATCTGGAAATTGTGACCAGCGCCACCAAGAGACACACCCGAGATGTTGGAACAACATTCCCGTCCCCAGGAGGAGAGATGCTGAAGCCTTTGGCGGAGCAGGAAATGCCTGTACACAGCGGCAGCGGTGTCAGAAGGCCAAAGACCAAGCAGTATATTCCACCAGGTGGGTGAGATCAGAGAGGCTAAAGTTTTATTTATTGGGCCTGTATTAACAAACTATCCATTGAGTGACCACTCACAGGTGCTAATTTTATGAATGCTTCCACATATGCCGCCTGTTGGAAGCACATGAAAACGTTAATGGTGACATTCAGTCAAATCAAGCTTGTCTTTCCAAGATTTATGAGCTCCAGATTTCAGTAATAACCCGAAGGTGGCACATTCTTTAATGGTTTCTTTAAAACAAAAGCTGTTGTTTATTTTATTTTTTTAGTTGATTGACTTGCACCTGATTTATATCAGGTGCAAGTTGTGTTGACTAGTGCAGGCTCAAAACAAGGACATTCTAAAAACAATTCCTGTCTACTTTACGCTCCCTTCACACCACACGAGAGATGCAACGCACCTATTAAAAAAAAAAAGCTAGCATTTTGCATCCTCTGAGGGACACGGGTGTTTAGATGAGTCTGCTTATACTGCCACCTACAGGAGGTATGGACACTGGCAAACAGAAAAATCATAAGCCAGCCTCCGTACAACCCCTTCTCCTCCCAGCATGCCTCAGTTTTCTGAGAAGAAGATACACAGGGCCAACAAGAAAACTGAGAGGTGGAACTTGTGTCCCTCAATGAACTCAAAAAAAGGATTTTATGGTAAGTATAAAAATAGTATTTTCTCTATCATCCATTGCGTGACACAGGAAATCAGAAACAGTTCAGGATGTCTAAAACAAGTCCAATTGAGGGGTAGAAAACAGCCATTGATGGACCCAAGGCATTGGTATCTGTCAGGAACACAAGGAAGACTAACCTCTGACTCTAAGACCGATGAGGAGAATTCTAGCAAGATGGGAACTGCCATGACCAAGGGAAGACTTCAGAGGATCCCCCTGATGCTCCAGACCAGGACAAGGATACTACTGAATTAGTCAACACGAGGCTCATAAAAAAAAAGAGAACTAAACCAAGAACGAGGTGTGATCAGCCCAAAAAGACTACCGGGATATGTCCCATAATAGCAGATACTCAAAGGGAAATTTGGACGAAAAAAAAAGGTCAAGAGGAAAAAGGCCAGCCGATCCATGTGAGAAGGTCCAAGCTTCAATATCCTAACCCATCAAGATTCAGGGAAAAGAGTCTCCAGATTTAAGAGCAGAGGTTTCTATGGTTGGGCAAACAAGTGTTTCACTAAGTGCCCTCATAGCATGATGCTCCAGACCAGGTCAAAGATATTACTGAATCAGTCAACATGAGGGAACCCACCAGAAATCCACTAAAACACACAGAGCAACATAAAAAAAGCACTAAACCATAATGGGGATGGTATTGACACTGCCCCAGAAATATTTAGACAGAATAAAGGTGGATAAAGCACCAGGACCAGATGGCATACATCCACAGATCCTAAATGAATTGAGCTCTCATTCCAAAGCCATTGTTTCTAATTTTTAGGAACTCTTTAATGACTGGAATAGTACCACTGAATTGGCGAAGGGCCAATGTGGTGCCTATATTTAAAAAGGGATGAAAGTCTTTACCAAGTAACTATAGACCTGTTAGATTAACTTCTATAGTTGGGAAGATACTGGAGAGTTTAATAAAAGACCACATAGATGAGTTCTTGATGGAAAAAAATATTTTAAGCAACAGACAGCATGTATGTGTCCCATAAGAACAGATCCGCAAAAGGAAATTTGGACAAACAAAAAAAAATGTGAGAAGGTCCAAGCCTCGAAATCCTAACCCGTCAAGATTCAGGAAAGGCGTTTCCAGATTAAGAGCAGAGGTTGCCATGATTAAGCAAACAACCTTGCAGTGAAATGTCCAACTAAGTGCCCTCACAGCATGATTCTCCAGACCAGGACAAAGATACTACTGAATATGTCAACACGAGGAACCCACCACCAATCCACCAGAACAAGCAGAACAACATAGCCTGAAAAAAAGTGGGAACTACGAACAACGAGGTGTGGTCAACCCACAAAGACTACTGGGATACGTCCCATAATAACAGGTCCTCAAGGGGAAATTTTGACAGACAAAAAAAAATGGTCCAGAGGAAAAAGGCCAGCCGGTCGCTGTGAGAAGGTCCAAGCCTCAAAAAAACCTAACACGTCAAGATTCAGGTAAAGGAGTTTCCAGGTTAAGAGAAAAGGTTGCCATGGTCAGACAAAACAACCTCATAGTAAGATGTCAACTTTAAACATGAGAGCCCTCCGAGCACAGTATCCCAACAGATGACCGAAGAACCCTTGAAGCTGGTAGAAAACCTCCAAGGGTACCTCTCTCAGGGCCAGACTAACTAAAGAAGGGTGAACTAAAGACACCCACACAAGGATATGCAGGGTTGAGGAAATGAGGATGAGCATGAAGCTATCCACTTAACACCTATAGGTGTCTCTTGTCCTGACAGAAGAAATTCTTCAACCCTACCTAACTGTGTTCTAAGAAGCATCAAGCCCAACCCAGTCCAGCAAAGCATCTTCAGCCAAGAGGCAGGAATCCTAGCTGCACTGCTAGGAACGTTTCCTGACTAGGGACAAGGAGGAACTTCCTCAGGAGACTGGAGATTGGCCACAGCAGGAGGACCAATAAGAATAGTGAGGCATGCCAAGTAGAGGAGTGGTTATATGGAGGCTGGCTTCCGATATTCTTCTGTTTGCCACTGTCCCAGCCTCCTGTAGATGGCAGTATAACCTGACTGCTTCTGAATTCCTGTGTACCTCAATGGAAAATTTAGAAATTAGATTTTCGGGAGAGCTGTGTACAGCAAGGGTAAAACAGGAATGCCTCCAGGTTGCCATATTGCAAGGAAGCCACAGCTGAGTTTTTTGACAGTCTTGGAAAAGTACAGTAGAAATGTCTGAATGTCTGTTTTAATACCATAAAACGGTTTGTGTAGCAATTATTGTATATTATATTATTTTTATTAGCAATTTTTTGTCTACAGACTGATGGTTGTGCTTGTCATTGACAGGGCTGAGCTGGTTTGTCCCAGCTGATGGTATGAGGTGTGACGCTCCGAAGGAGAATAAGCGAAGCGGTCCCGGCCCTGCCTGGTACGAGTCCACGACAAACGCCAAACCATGGAGAGAACCGCTACGAGAGAGAAACCAACAGGGCCCAGCCATCAGAAGAGGGGAGAGCCTGAATATCGGATCAGAGCCTGGCAAAGATGATAAAATGGTCCAGCCCTTTGTCAGGGCCACCCTACAGGTGAGGACTGTGTCCATATCACTTCCATTGCTGGCTTCCAAGACCTGGCCCTCGGCTTGAGGTGACTGTAGTCCAGCGTACATGTTTGAGCTCAGTCTTGATTTGCATATCCAACCTTGCAAAGCTTTTTGCCATCCCGAAAAGCCCACTTAGCAGTCACTGTGTATTTCTTGTGTCAGGAGTTACTAAAGGCTCACCGGCCGGATTTCATCTTCCAATCGGGGGAGAGGGTGAAACGTTTACGGCTGCTCACCAAGGAGAGGAAACTGCAGAACATCTTCCAGAGTGAGAGAGAAGCACTTTTCAACCAGCCAGAGAGAAGAGGGAGGCCCCCCTACCACACTTCATATAAAGGTGACCAGAGGGTTGTACCTGATGTATCATGGCTGATAAGAAATGCCAACTTAATAATGAAGGGCTCCTGCTTGTACCATGTTAATAAAAGCAAATCAAGGAAAAAATATTATATTCTGATTACTGTATGTGGTTAAAAGCCCAATAAAACTTTTCTTTTATATTTTTTTTTACTATTTGCTACATTAAAATGAAAGGTGTGCACAGTCTTAGTTCTTTTTTTTTTTTTTTTTTTTTTTTTTTTTTTTTTAGGAAGGAGCCATAGACATAAAAGAAAAGCCTGTCCCCTGCCATCATGCTGCTAAAACGGACCCTTGCTTTCTGTATGAAAGCAGTGGTCTCTCTGCAGAGGTCTGACAACACCCCCTGCTGAGTCAGAGCTCTCCAAACAGCATCAAACTTAAGCTGTGCTGATTGCATGGCTATAGGTCTGACTTAGGACGTGTGTCATGACCTGGATCACCTGCCGATGGCAGAGGGTTATAGTTCCAGTGTCCACTAACGGGTGTCTCCCAGCAGCGTGCACCACGTGATTACTGGGAAATGCTGGCTGCTGGGAGACACCTGCTGGTGGACACCGAAGCTACAACACATCGCCCAGGGAACCACAGTGCCACCAGCAGGTGATCAAGGTCCTGACCATGTGTGTCAGGCCTCTGTAGAGGGACCACTGCTTCCACACAGAGAGCAAGTGTGTTGGTAGGGGACAGGCTTTTTTAATCAGTCTGCTGCTGCTTTCTAAATGTTTTGTTTTCATGTATCCTAGAATGTGTTTAGCTGATTTAAACTGAAAGTTTAATTGGGCTTTAATAGATGTAAGGATGTTATTTAGTAACAGTGGCAGGGATTGCAACTCTCTACTCAGGAGAAGCGATGGCTTGCAACGGTCACCTTTTATTGCTAGTCTTTTAAAAAGGAATTTATAGGCGATACCTAATATTTTTAGTTTTGAATTGCAGTGGCCATGTTCCTGCGTAATAACATCTTAATTCAGAGGATTCGCTGTAGTGTCTCTCCCCAGTCCAAAGCTGTGGTAGTCACATTTCCTGACCTTGTCCCTGAAGACTCACCTCCGGTGTGAGTGTGCTGTGTGCAGCACACCTGCTGTGCCTATTATGAGGGGTTCCCACCATCCCTGTGCTGAGTTCCCGGGTCTGTACACCTCCTGTGCCCATTATGAGGGGTTCCCACCATCCCTGTGCTGAGTTCCCGGGTCTGTACACCTCCTGTGCCCATTATGAGGGGTTCCCATCATCCCTGTGCTGAGTTCCTGGGTCTGTACACCTCCTGTGCCCATTATGAGGGGTTCCCACCATCCCTGTGCTGAGTTCCTGGGTCTGTACACCTCCTGTGCCCATTATGAGGGGTTCCCACCATCCCTGTGCTGAGTTCCTGGGTCTGTACACCTCCTGTGCCCATTATGAGGGGTTCCCACCATCCCTGTGCTGAGTTCCTGGGTCTGTACACCTGATGTGCCCATTATGAGGGGTTCCCACCATCCCCGTGCTAAGGTTCCAGGTCTGCAAACCTGTTGTGCCCACTATAAAGGGTTCCCAGGTCTGTACACCTGCTGTGCTCATTATGAGGGGCTTTCACCATCCCTGTGCTGAGTTCCAGGTCTGTACACCCGCTGTGCCAATTTTAAGGGGTTCCCAGGTCTGTATACCTGCCGTGTCCATTATGAGGGGTTTCCACCATCCTTGGTGGGAGGAGCTAGGTGGGAACACGCAATACTTTCAGCTGGACAGAAGCAAAGCGAGGAATTCAGGTAGGGAGAATTCACTGATAGTCTCCCCCCACCAGACCCTTCAGTTATGTATAGTAGGTGGTGTGGGCTCCTGTTCTGGGCTATATCTGACTTGGTTTTTCTTCATTTAGAATCCAAAACATCCCAGAAGATGAAGAACATCCCCCGGAGTGAGATGGTGCAGAGATCCAAGAGGTGAGCAGACCCAACAGTCAACCTAAACTAAGCAGTCTACCTCCTTGGAGTTTGCATGACCACCACAAATCAGTCGATTGTGAAGTCAACAAAATTAAAGAAGTACAGCAAATGCTTGTCTGGCTGTACTTCCGGAGTGCAGTTCGTTCTGCACTCCTGTGACCTGTTTTCAGCAGACAGCGGGCTGAATCTGACATCACTGAGCCGGTCCAGGCTGAAGAAAGTTCGTGACCACATGGTGGGGATCTGCCCAGATCCCTAGACCGGCACCCGACTCAGCCTCTCGAGCGTGCCACTGAGAGCCTGAACCTGCTGCCCCTGCCCCTCTCCACAGCCCAGTACCCCAGAGTGGGGAGGGGGAACAGAACAGACAGACAATGACTGACCGTCACCAGCTCTCTGCTCCCGGAGCTCTGAGAATCGTGCAGTCGGCAGTGTTAGATCGCTCAGTTCTTGGTCTTAGAGCCGGCGGGGGACAGATGCAGCATCAGAACAACTCTGCATCCACCTAGGTAAGTATGTGTCTAAATAAAATCCTCAACTTTTTTAAATAAATCGAGCAACCCACGCCTCAGACTAAAAATAGAAAAAAAAAATATTTTATATATATATATATATATATATATATATATATATATATATATATATATATATATATATATATATATATATATACTCAAGTATAAGCCGAGTTTTTCAGCATGTTTTTTTGTGCTGAAAGTGCCCCGTTCGGCTTATACTCGAGTCAAGCACTTTTCTGCAGCAAAAAATGTCATTTTCCGAACTGAGTTTGGGGCCCCGTATCTCGGAGCCACTTGGTTCTAGGAACCCCAAACTGGAACTAGTACCACAACATATGCAAAGCTAGGGTTCCTAGCACCAAGTGGCCCCGAGATACGGGGCCCCAAATTCGGCTCGGAAAATGTCACTCTCTGCTGCAGAAGTGCTTAACATTTTCTGAACCGACTTTGGGGCCCCGTATCTCAGGGCCACTTGGTGCTAGGAACCCCAGCTTTGGAAATATTGTAGTGCTAGTTCCACTGGGTTTACACACCAAATTTGGGGTTCCTAGCACCACGGTGCCCCAAAGTCGGTCAACTGTGTTTATCTGCAGCAATGTCATTTTGGGACCCTTTGGGTCCAGAGACCCCAAATTTTGGCTGCAGCTAGGGGGCATCTAGGAACCCTTAACTACCGAGTTTGAAGTTCGGGGGACCTATGGGCACAGTGAGGCTGCAAATGGGCATTGTTGATCCTCTTTTCCACTTACAGTAGCTGTGCATTTCTCACCCTAGGCTAACACTCAAGTCAATAAGTTTTCCCAGTTTTTTGTGGTAAAATTAGGTGCCTCGGCTTATATTCGGGTCGACTTATACTCGAGTATATACGGTGTGTGTATATATATATATATATATATATATATATATATATATATATACATACACACAGTGTATATATCACCCTATCCCACATACCAAGCTGCTGCTATCCCTACACTTTTATGGTGTAAGTGTTATAGTATATATCCCAATATAGCTACACTAAGTGCACAATCGAATATTATCAATGGCAATATAACCCCCCAATACAATCAGAAAAATATGTGATCAGAAATATTATAATGAACTATATAAAGCAAATCAAATGTCCATTAGAAATGTCCATGCAGATAATGGACACTTGATTTGCTTTATATAGTTCATTATAATAATTTTGATCACATATTCTTCTGATTGTATTGGGGGTTTTAATGCTATTGATAATATCTGATCGTGTACCTAACGCAGGTATATTGGGATTGTGAAGTCAAACTGGGCCATAAATTATCAATTTATTACAGTTTTTTTAAAGATCAAACTGAAACTGTATTTAAAAAAACGGAAAAAAAAAACAATTTTGTTGAAAGTGATCAGATTTTATTTTGCTTGGTTTGATTGGGGTTATTTGAATCCATCTTTTTGTGGTTGATTGAAAGAAGAAGTGTCAGCGTGCAGATCCTTTGCTCCTTCTGTCCTGTCCCCCCCCTTCTCATTACTTATGCAGGGGGTGCACACAGGAATCACAGCAAAGTGGGCAGTAGGAATAGGCATGCCTTGTTGGTGTGAATCAGCCATTAAAGAAGTTGTCTGACCATAAACCTATTTCCTTCATCCTGTCCTCCAGGAGAAAACGTGCATGTAGCGTTTTTTTTCCCATTTTGGATGCAGAGCTAGCGTGGTCAACAGCGGCCCCTCCCCACCTCCATCTCTATCTGATCACCGAGATCTGTAGGAGAGCAAAAACGAATTAGCTCTGGTTGACGGCACTCGTCCCTGGCACCAGCTGGAGACGAGTGCCGTCATTCAGCACAACAGAGGGAAGGGGCCAGATCGGATCACAACATAAGGAGTTACAATAGTAAAGGATCATTTAGCACTGGTGGGGGCGCTATTAGGAGCTAAACAAGGGCTTCAGTGCTGTGCTGTAGCTTTCCTTTAGGCACACCCATAAATTGGGATTCAGTCTGGGGTGAAGCTGACAGCCAGTACAAACAAACATAAAGGGGTGCTTTTAACACAAAACCACACCACAGCACAGATCAGAACAGCACCAAGTGCTGCCCCCTAGAGGCCAATGCTGAGCATAAAGTGAAAGAGAGCACCAAAGTGGTTGGAATAAAGCTTCAAGGGGGGCAATATTAAGCCTACTAAGGGCCACAACTAATTCATTCTAGAAAAAGATTATAGCGCTTCGGCCACCATTATAGTAATAATTGTAGCCTGCAACTATTTTTCTCAGAGAAACGGCCATAAAACATTTTTTTATCTAAAGAAGTCTTCATCAACTGAAGAGGTGCATTAAATCATTGAACTGGTTGAAGAGCACCTAGAAGAACCGAGATATACACATGGGGGCCAAATAGGCCAGTTTTACACATCTGTGCTAGACATTTAGGTGATAAGGTCGCATAACTCATTCCAGTCCTCCCTTTCTATGGACTGGTGGGCTGTGGATTATTGTTTCTGGCCATGAGTTTATTTTCCTCTCTTTGTTGTCTAGGATATATGAGCAGCTTCCAGAAATAAAGAAGAGGAAGGAGGAGGAGAAGAGGAGGTCGGAGTATGAAACGTACCGGCTGAAAGCTCAGCTCTTCCGCAAGGTTTGTTCCAGTGACATGAAACACACAGAAATGGCCACAAGATGGCAGAAGTTCTGCACCTGAGAAACGTGTCCTCTCTCTCTCTCTCTCTCTCTCTATCTATCTCTATCTATATACACATTTCAACTTTAACATTCACCAGCATGTTCAAGTGTAACGTATAATTAAAGTGTAATGTATACAGTGGAACCTCGGATTACGAGCATAATCCATTCCAGGAGTATGCTCGTAATCCAATGTACTCGCATATCAAAGCGAGTTTTCCCATTGAAGTAAATGGAAACTAAAATAATTTGTTCCGCATTGACTTCAATGGGATGCAATACTGCATGCGGCCAGAGGCGGGGGGCGCCGGAGAGCTTTGGAAAAGGCCTGAGGGACACTTCGGCTGACCTCGGCAAACCTCGGAAAGACTCCATTCACGAGCCTTGTCGAGGTTAGCCGAACTGTCCTCGGGCCTTTCCGTGCATTTCCGAACGGCGACTTTTGGTTCTGCTCAGCTCCCCCCACTTCAGGTCAAAAGCAGTACTGCACACCACTTTTGGCCTGAATCCTGCTCGTTTTGCAAGACAACACTTGCAAACCAAGTTGCCCCCTCTTCCTCTCCTTTCAAACTCTTTTGGAACCCAGTGATGAGAAGAACACATCCCTTGAAATGTTCATGGTCCTCTCTGGTGGGCCCTGGGTGCTTCAGACTTTAGCTTTGCAATCTGCTGATCAGTTGCTTGAGCATGCACCTCTAAAGGGATGCCAGGGATGTGTTCTTTCATAAAACACACATTGATTAATGTTAGAGAGAGAAAGCTAATAGCGGTGAGAGGCAGGTCAAGGGACTTTTGATTGAAGTTGTTCAGAAAGGAAATGAAGTTGGGCTTGGCTGTCTGCTGTAGCTTCAAAGTTTGCATTGAGAGTAGTAAGTTCCAACTCAGGGAGGTCTTGCTACAAATGTGGGAAAAAGGTAAGGCTGGAGATCAGCTTTATTGCACAGATCGCCGGGGGGGGGGGTTTAAAGGGGTACTACATAGAAGGCAGAACATAGAACTCCTCTGGATCCTAGAATAAAACAAGATGGATTTGGTTGTGTTGTGTCTTTTTTTTTTTTTTTAACTTTTCTATCTTCTCTTGTAGAAAGTGACCAACCACATCCTGGGCAGGAAGACCCCCTGGAACTGATCTCAGGAGGAATCCCGCATTTAATGCTCACCGCAGTTTGCCTTAATCCCTCTTATGTGAATCTAGAACCCAGCAGAACGTCTGTCTGATCACTGTGATCGATGTGTTTCTACATTATTTATTTGTGTGTAGGTTGTACATGTATTTATAACATAATGTATTTTTCTAAGGATATAGAGGAAAGTTTTTTTTTCTTTCTATTTTTAATATTTAAAACAGATTTAATTTAAAATTTACTTAAAACCGAAGTGCAATGTTAGAATGTAATGCCTCCCCTTTGTTCTCTTACTCCCTTCCTAATTAACACGCAATTAAAATTTTTTTTATCAAGAAGATGTTCGGGTTTGATAAACATCCCTTCAGTTCACAACACCCCTCACCAGACACTTCTACCGCTTCTTCGGATCCCATCAATCTTGTTGCTGACTTTTGGGTGTAGATTTTTATCCCAATTTTGGATGTGATCTCTCCATTCCCCTTAGACAGTCATGGCGGTATTGGTTATAATTTTTAATGTAGTATGGTACTTTGTTGGCTTGATTGTTTTGAAAAGGGGTAGAGGGGTGGAATTGCTACCCCAGAAAAAAAATGTTTTTTTTGAGGAGGGGTACACAGATGCAGTAACTTTTAACCATTATGTGTATGGTGGCATCTGGCTATAATATTCTCCTAACCCTCCCCTCTTCCTTGGAGCAATGCTTTAGGTAGGCTGGCTGGATATAGCACAAGATGGAAAAGCTCCACAGATCTGAGGAGACTTCAGTGGAACGCACTTCATCTGGGCTGATGGACCATTAGAAGATGATGACCTCAATCCTATGGAACACCTTTGAGATAAACTGGAAAGCCATTCCCACAGACACCCTACAAACATCGTGTAGAAAGCCTTCCCACAGGAGTGGAGGATGTTATAGCTACAAAGGGAGGCCAACTCCATTATAATGACCATGGTTTTTGACTAGGATGTCCAATGGCCTCAAATATTTGTGATGGTCAGAGGGGGTCCACAAAGTTTGGACATGTGTTAGTGGGAATTTGTTTTCTGGGGAAGAGGTTACCAGGTGCAGTCCCCTTTAACCGTTTTGTGAATGAATGGTCAGGTTGACATTTTGAAGGGCATTTGCTTACTTTGTGAAGAAATTGTATTGTATCCAATCAAATCAGGCTCTCCTAAAGCAGGGGGAGGCAACCTTTCAGAGGTTAAGATCCACCTGGACAATATGGGGGAAATCCAAGACAAAGACAGCATCACTTCACGTCACCACCCACAGTAGTGTCCTGTGCCCCCTTCAATTCACCCCCACCACAGTAATGTCCTCTGCCTGCCCCCCCCAAATGTGTGTCCACTGCCAGCCAGTGTCTTCTGCCTCCTTCACATCCCCCCACTGTAGTGTCCCCTGCTCCGTCCCCCCCCTCCTAGCAGTGTCCTCTGCCCCCTTCACATCACACCCACTGAAGTGTCCTCTGCCCTACCTCCCACTACAGTAGTGTCTTGTGCCCCCCCCAACTGTAATTTCCTCTACCCCCCCCCCCCAAAGTAGTGTCTAGTGCCACCTACCCCCAGTAGTGTCCTCTACCCACCTTCATATCATCCCCGCCACAGTAATGTACTCTGTCCCCCTCCCCCACTGTGTCATCTGCCCCTTCACATCATCCCCCCTGCTGTAGTGCCCTGTGCACTCCCCCAAAGCAGTGTCTTGTGCGCCCCTTCACATTTCCTCCCCCACATTGTAATTACCTCTGTCACCTTCACATCATCCCCCCCCCCCCGACCACACACATACACCAGTGTGTGGGTAGCACGCTCCTACCTTACTTACACAGGTGTACTGCAGAGTGCAGGAGGCCGCACAGCACTGGATGGAGGGCGGGAGCTGCCAGTAAGCTTTACGTATTACCAAGCTGGTGATTGGTTGCTAGGACTGCTGGTTAACTCGAAAGGTTAACTGAGGCAGCTCCCCGCACTCCATCTGCAGTGAAGAGGAGAGCTGGGGAAAGGACCGGCAAAGTAGGGCCGTGTTCTTGATCTGCCCACGGTTGACAACTTGCCGACCCCCATCCTAAAGGCTTCTGTCTTGACTTTTGAGTAAGGCATTCAAATCCTCCATTAGCTGTTATTTGTTAATATAACAGATGTGAGACCAAAATCTGTCCAGTTCAGGACATTCCCAGAAGACGTGTAGGATGGTGCCTTTGGCAGAGCCACATCTCCAGCACTTGCCATCTACATTCAGAGAAATTCAGGCTAGAACCATCTTATCAGGAGCTTGTAGTTTAGTTCTTGATATTTATTACCAAAGGAGGCTTTTTTGGGAAAGGTGTATTATGTGTCTTTTCCCATTTTTGTAGAAAAGAGTTGGTGCAACTGGAAGATAGGAGCAGACATTGTGTCTCTGATGGTCTGCCCTTTAAAAGGTTTTTGTTGGGTGCAGATTCCCTCAAAACGGGATGAAGGTATGCAGAAGGCCTAGGAAGTGTGAGACTTGCTTACATCTCCAGAAGCTCCGGCTTTGAGTTGGGCAGATCAGGGATCCACCAGCCTGTTTTGGAGGAAACAAAGGGGGGGGGGCTGCATTTTTGCTGTGGTATGTGTACTGCCACGAGTGGTCGGAGGGAGGTAAATCCGTGGCTCAACCACCTGCTTTTGATGCTCCCTACCCACTCGAACAAGCCCTAATCCAGAGAAAGTATGCAGATGAGGACTTCTGACTTCCATCCTGACCCCTGGGCAGCATCTGGTTGTGCAATTCCTCTAAACCTCCCCCTTCCTATGAGCAAGGCTTGAGGCAGGTTGGTTGTATAAAGCCGTGGTCTACAACCTCCCTGGCACCAGGGACGGCCGCTTGGAAGTCAACTCTCCACGGATGTTGGCGTTGGTTGCAGCTTGGGTCTCCCCAGTGCTATGAGATCCTGACCTCCCTGCCCTAGGAGAAGGGGAACAGGTGCCCTCTGGTTGTCGGAGGGTGGCAGTGCAGGTTGTTTGCTCTACCCACCGTAAACCCCCCGCCACATGGCCCGGCTTCCAGCAGGCCATGGACCAGCACCGATACGCAGAGCGGGGGCTGGAGACCCCTGGTATATAGAATACAGCAGAAAACAGCCCATTTAAAAAAAAAATAAAAAATAGATAGCTGTTACATTGTATATCAATCTAATGAATACTCATCTTTAAATTGTATTACTGTAAGTGGTTTACACTATAAGGCCAAAGGTTTGTGGGCACCTGACCCCTGGTAGAGGACAGGACACACGGTGCGTTAGCAATCCAAATGTTTACATCAACATTAAGGGATACATTTATCATCTTGTGAAACTGCATGTACATTCGTTCTGTATGAATGAGGGCAAAAACAAGTGTTATGAGGTCAAATGTTTTTCATTCATACAGTGAATGAGGAAAATGCTGCATAATGGCGCTTATAGTAAATAACTTTTTCCTATCATCATCAGCTCCATCTAGTGGTCACAATGCGGTATTTTCCCGGTGACTCTATTATGTATGAATGAAAAACATTCAACCTGGAAAGAAAATAGCCTAATAACATTCGATTTTTGCCCCCATTAACACGGAACTAATGTACATGCGGCTTCACTGGACTGATAGCTCTGGAATTGTCTTTTTATAATTGCATCCCTAAGTGTTTGAGGCCAACGGACAGTTGTTGGGATAGAGAAGAGCTGCCCTAACTAGATGCTGTTGCTGTACGTTCCCCAGCCTCTCACATGCGTGGATCACCTGGAGGAGCCATTGGTAATTCTGGTCTTCTCAGGAAATGAAGCTCTAATATAGACTGAAAACATCCCAACTTTCTATTGATTTTGGACAGAGGGCAAGAGGCATTAAGGAGGCCCTCTATGTCAAAATGGAACAACTGTTCCTGAACCGGGGTGGGCGTCATCAACTCCATCTGTCCTCCACATACAGTAATGATGCCATTTTATCATCATCTATACCCCCGTCTTACCTTCAGCCAAGCAAGTCGGAGGATTAACACCTTATGCAGACTTCCTGGCACAAGGTGGTTCCACAACTCTCATATCATCTGTATGGTTCTTCATCATCTACCTTGATACATTCCATGGAGATCGAACCCGGCCTTTTCTTGCACTTTTTTTGCTAGAAAATTACTTAGAATCCCCAAGCATTATATATATATATATTATATTATATTTGATTTGAGCAGTGTTTTTTTTCCAAACTCAATTTTTTGGGGAAAAATACACTGAGTAAATAGACACCAAACATGACACGCCCATGGAATGGCGACAAGCTACTATACTTAAAGTGTTACTAAACACAATTTTTTTTTTTTAATTAAAATATTCAAACCTGTTATACCTGCTCTGTGCAGTGGTATTGCTCAGAGTGGCCCCGATCCTCCTCTGGGGTCCCCGGTGGCGATCTTGGCTCCTCCTCCTCTTCTTCTGCGGGACTACCATAGCCAGCCGCAGGCTATGGGAAGAGGTAGTCCCCACGCTCCCGAGCTTTACTCAGCTGCGCTCCATAGACTTACACAGTGGTACTTAGGGCCCCCCCCCCCCCACTTCCTCTGATTGACAGCAGCAAGAGCCAATGGCTCCAAATGCAGTGTAAAGAGGGAAGTAAGGGGAGAAAAGATGCAGCCGTGCACAGCGCTGATCCTATATGCCTCATACACACGATCGGACTTTCCAACAACAAAACCGTAGAATTTTGTTCGAAGGGCGTTGGCTCAAACTTGTCTTGCATACACACGGTCACACAAAATGTTGGCCAACAATTACGAACATAGTGACGTACTACGTGGTTTTCCAGCTCTTTAGCGCCACCCTTTGGGCTCCTTCTGCTAATTTTGCATTAGTAGAAGTTTGGTGAGTGTTGATTCGCGCTTTTCTTTTTGCGTTTTTCATTTAGCGCTATTATTATTCTTGATATCACTTGAAAAAAAAAAGCCTTTGAAAATTCGTTTTCAATAACTCCATCAGTATCACCAGCAAAGCAGCTTCATTATTATCCCATTAAAGAAGAAGAGAATTGCGCGCTGCATTTTGAGATTTCATAATTTGCCACGTCATGAATGTGGCAGGGTACGGGGAGCTGAAGTTACATCAGTGAGGAGAGCTCTGATTGGAGGGAAGGGACACCCCCACCTCCCCCCTTCACACAGGAACAGAGCTGAGGCTGTCAATCAGCTGGAGCTCCCTCCCCTGTCACCATTTTTCTCTTGGTGTCAGGAAAACTTGTCAGAAGTGACTCATGCGGATAGCAGAGGAAGGAGGCAGCAGACAGAAATTACACTTAGTGCTCTGGACTCAGACAAATACATACTATATAGAGTATAGAAGGATATACTTTTGTTCTTATTTCATGTCTGGGGTTTACAACCACTTTAATGTGTTAGTAGGATATACCCCTTATCCGTTTATTTTTGCTATATATGCCCTATTGGGAAGATTTACCTTCACTTCCTGTCCCATAGCCAAACAAGAAGTGAGAGGAAATCCCTATGAAATAAGAGAATCTCTTGGGGGACCCCCAGGTCACTAGAGCTAGTGTCCCCATTGGTAGATTTCCCCCTCTATTTCTCTTCTGGGGACAACCCAAAATTTGGTATTTCTTTCAAATTTCAATGTTAATGGTAAACTGGACAAAGAGAAGGTGAATCGTTCCTAAAGGGGGCACAGACCAGAGTAAAAACTGACAGGGGTTCTAACCCCTCTCCACTCTATCGAAAACTAAAAAGAAATGTTTGTCCATGAAGGGTTAAAAAGGTTCACTTAGAGACTCACTCTCGGGAAAGGGGACAATGTCTGCACACGGCCCACTCCTGGAAGCATGTCTACCTACCCGTCCACACTCCCTTACCCCCTCCCTGCACAGCTGGAACCCTCATGGGGGTGTGGGGGGCTTCTGAGTTTGTGAGCACGCATGAGCGCCCCATGTGGCAGTGCCTTTACATTACAGAGTTGTTTTTCGACCTAAAAGTAGATTGTACAGCGTATGGTCAGCATAAAGCTCACCGCACTCACATTATAAATCGGATTGTACCATCTCTGTTGGGTCAACCAACAACTATGTAATGTAAAGTCCATGTGTGATTGGACAAAAATGGATTGGGTAGGGAAATGTTGATATGGCAAAGTTTTGGTAAACCTAAAGTTGATTGTAACGTGTTTGGTGACCCTTACTTTGGCAGCCCAAAGCCAACCTTCCTATGCTTCCGCGACAGAGGGAGCAAACGGAAGGCTGGTATGAACCAAGAAACGGTTCACGTAAAGCAACCAAGAACCACCGTGTGTATCTACACACCAATACAATTAACATTTATATTTATTTAAAAAAAAAAAATTAAACAAAAAACAAAAAGAAGTGCTGTTTGTGTTGCTGTACGTCATCCAACCAGATTGGAATTGGCAGTGAGATCTGAACTCTGGGGTTGGATTGGTCGCCCTGTAGTATCAGGTCCTACAAAGAATAAGAACCAGATGGACATGGATCTACAGCACATTTGAATTCTCCTGGGAATATCGCATAGTCCAATCCCATCCCTGGTCGGATCCCAGCGTAGGTCCGTCTATGGCCACCCTACAGGGTCATAACGTTGTTTAGCTCCTTCTCCAGCGCCTGGCTGGCCTGGTGGTTGAGGAACAGTAGGTGCCCCTGTGGAATGAACCTGTCCAGACTCAGGTGGATCTTGTCCGCCCGGAGGATGACATTGGTGCTGTTGGTGAGGAGCTTAAGGGAATCCACCAGATACCTTACCAGCATCCTCAGTGTGCTCTCTGCCAAGGTCAGGTTGTCCAGGGAGTCGCAGATCAGGGAGAAGCCCAGAGAGAAGGCCCCCATCCAGAGTACGGTCATCTCCTGGGGGAAGGGATCCCCCGCTCCCAGACCATACATCCCAACCTCCTCCTCATGAAGGGACACTGGCTCGTCTACTGACTGGATGATAAAGTCACTGGCTGGCCGACCGGACACCTGGCGCCTCAGAAGACACATTGACTCAGTCTGTCTGCAAGAGAGAAGAAGATGTCTCCATAATAGATAAGGGTTATGTCTTGACCCATGGTCCCTCACCAAGGCCATCCTACACCCATGGTCCCTCACCAAGGCCATCCTACACCCATGGTCCCTCACCAAGGCCACCCTTCACCCATGGTCCCTCACCAAGGCCACCCTTCACCCATGGTCCCTCACCAAGGCCACCCTTCACCCATGGTCCCTCACCAAGGCCACCCTTCACCCATGGTCCCTCACCAAGGCCACCCTTCACCCATGGTCCCTCACCAAGGCCACCCTACACCCATGGTCCCTCACCAAGGCCACCCTACACCCATGGTCCCTCACCAAGGCCACCCTACACCCATGGTCCCTCACCAAGGCCACCCTACACCCATGGTCCCTCACCAAGGCCACCCTACACCCATGGTCCCTCACCAAGGCCACCCTACACCCATGGTCCCTCACCAAGGCCACCCTACACCCATGGTCCCTCACCAAGGCCACCCTACACCCATGGTCCCTCACCAAGGCCATCCTACACCCATGGTCCCTCACCAAGGCCATCCTACACCCATGGTCCCTCACCAAGACCCAGCACAGGGAGGGTGGAACCTCTCATAATAGACACAGCAGGTATACAGACCGGGAACTCAGTGCGGGGATGGTGGGAACCCCTCATAATGGGCACAGCAGGTATACAGACCCAGGAACTAATTTCAAGGATGGTGGAAACCATAATGACACAGCAGGTATACAGACCCAGGAACTCGACACAGGGATGGTGGAAACCCCTCATAATGGGCACAGCAGGTGTACAGACCCGGGAACTCAGCACAGGGATGGTGGGAACCCCTCACAATGGGCACAGGTGGAGTTAGCCTTTAAAGGAATTTACAAACCAACATTGCTGACCTCTCGATTTAAAAATGCTGGTCATGCTAACCCACCAAATGACTGACCTGGAAGTGGTAAAGACAAGAATTTGACTTTGCTTGCTGCATGTGCTTGTCCCGGATCGGGGGGTCCAAAGTCAGCCAGGCATGTAGAATTTCCATAAGGTGAGCGGCCAGGCGCCGTGTTTCTGAAAAGATATAGATCATCCAACTCACCTGGCCACCACGGCGATCTGATCCATCCTTCTGGCTCTGTTCTTCTCCAAAGCCAACTCATCCGCCCTCAGCCTCTCATCCAGGAGATTACAGCCGAACAGGTGAGAGTAGAGGACCCGGCACAGCTCAGGGCCCTCCCCGGGACCGGCGCCCACCGTGTGGATGACAAAGCCGTGCACCATCACAGCGTCCTGAGAGCAGAGAGGACAACGCTCACATATATCCATACATTATACAAAGTCTACATAACAGCAATCTTCTCACCCGACATCCATACAACTTTCTATACAATCGTATTTCAGCCAATTTACCCACCGATCAGAAAGATCAAAAAAATCATTCGATCATTTCAATGTGTCTGCTCTCCTACCATCAGATTTTTATCTCCAGACCAACTAGAATCATTTCAATTACATGGTTTAGTTTTGCTTGGAATCAATGGTGCAGTATGAGGTGTTTTTTTTTTATAGATCTGATCAGATTATCCGATTCTTTGAAAGGTCACCACACACTTTACAATCTGATTGTACAATCTACTTAGGAGCCTCCATCAACTAGGAAGTTCCAGGATTTGCTTGATTTGTCATAAATTACATAGATAGTTTAGGTATGTTCTCATTTTACATAGTTCTGGTGAAACTAATAGAGATTGTGCAATCAGAGATTGTATAGTGTATGGCCAGCAGAAGAATGGCTTCATCACCTCGTTATGTGTAAGACCACCAATATACAAATCTCACCACCAGATTATGATCACACAACCCGAGCGCCCTGCGATCATACAACCCCAGCGCCCTGCAATCATACAACCCCAGCGCCCTGCGATCCCATCACCCTGCGATCCTGCAACCCCATCGCCCTGCGATCATACAACCCCAGCGCCCTGCGATCATACAACCCCAGCGTCCTGCAACCCCAGCGGCCTGCGATCATGGAACCCAAGCGCCCTGCGATCATACAACCCCAGCGCCCTGCGATCATACAACCCCAGCGTCCTGCAACCCCAGCGGCCTGCGATCATGGAACCCAAGCGCCCTGCGATCATACAACCCAAGCGCCCTGCGATCATACAACCCTAGCGCCCTGCGATCATACAACCCAAGCGCCCTGCGATCATACAACCCAAGCGCCCTGCGATCATACAACCCTAGCGCCCTGCGATCATACAACCCTAGCGCCCTGCGATCATACAACCCAAGCGCCCTGCGATCATACAACCCCAGCGCCCTGCGATCATACAACCCCAGCGCCCTGCGATCATACAACCCCAGCGCCCTGCGATCATACAACCCCAGCGCCCTGCGATCATACAACCCCAGCGCCCTGCGATCATACAACCCCAGCGCCCTGCGATCATACAACCCCAGCGCCCTGCGATCATACAACCCCAGCGCCCTGCGATCATACAACCCCAGCGCCCTGCGATCATACAACCCCAGCGCCCTGCGATCATACAACCCCAGCGCCCTGCGATCCCATCACCCTGCGATCCTGCAACCCCATCGCCCTGCGATCATACAACCCCAGCGCCCTGCGATCATACAACCCCAGCGTCCTGCAACCCCAGCGGCCTGCGATCATGGAACCCAAGCGCCCTGCGATCATGAAACCCAAGCGCCCTGCGATCATACAACCCAAGCGCCCTGCGATCATACAACCCAAGCGCCCTGCGATCATACAACCCAAGCGCCCTGCGATCATACAACCCAAGCGCCCTGCGATCATACAACCCGAGTGCCCTGCGATCGCACACCATGGGGCTCATCTCTTCCATTGATAACATTTCTCATTATTCTACTATATAAAAAACTGACCTTCTCTTCTCACAGCTCTTCCAGACCAATATATAAAGTCTGATCCTCCCCTCCCTCCTCTATATATAATTTATAGTACATACATTGGATCCACTCACCGGTCATGTGACTCTGCACTACTTCCGGGTCCCGCACTTATCCCATTCACCGACACAGGAAATCTCAGTGATTGCAGAGCGACATCTGGCGGAGAACAGCAGGTACTACAAGCAGCCGCAAAGGCGAAAAGAACGTGTATGTCCAGAGCGCCACCTGCTGGTGAATTCTAAGTTGTGCACGTCCAAGCTATATTGATTTATGATGCGTTGGCGCCACCTTGTGGTCAGTCTTTATAACGGCAGGTAGTGATGGATGAATTGTATTTGACTTGCAGAAGAAGGTTCAGAATGCTATTAGAAGGACGTTCTTATAAATTATCCACCAATACAGCGGATTAAAACAAATAATAGGGTGAATAATGATACAATATAATAATACAATAAAATAATAATAAAATAATAGTGAAGTTTGTTTGGGTTCAGAACACAAAAATGTACAAAATTTACAAAAATAAGAAGATGAAATAATTGGAATTTATGGTGACATTGCTGGATAACCAGCAGTGGAAACCAAGCAGACATAATGCCTTCTTATAGATTACCTATCATTAGATGTGGCGGCTGCATTGGTTTTATTTTTTTGTTTTTTAGGCATTTTTCCTCTCTGTTTTCACCTGGTGATCTGGCCAGTAACACCCCTCCAGGTACTGGAGCACCCCCCCCCCCCACTCTGGAGGAAGGAGCACAGGGACAGCAGCATTGTCAGTCTGGGGGGGGAGGGGAGTGTTAGATGGACTAGCAGATTTTAATGTACTAACAAATGAAGCCAAATTCCAGCGATTTACTTTATAATCAGTTACAGCAATCAGTTTTTTGTTTTTTTTTTCCTTTTTGGGATACAGATTTTACATCAGTAAATAAAAGCTGATCATTGTTCGCCCCCTTGTCAGTGGTAAATGGTTTGACTCATCTCTGTAACTGGTACATTCTGCAGGAGAGCTTGTTATGTTGAAAAACAACAGACTTACAGGACAGATCACCAAATGAAAAATAGGAGAAAGAAAGCCTAAAAAAAGAAAACAAATGCAGCCACCACATCTAAGAATTTGTAAGCTGAAATATAATAAATGTTTTCTTTTTGGCTTAATACCGCTTTAACTCAGCAATGTCCCTTCTAATGCTCTCAGCTTCCTCCAAATCTCCAAACTCCCTGGAGAATAAAACGGTGGTAGTTGCAATTTTTTTTATGTTGCGTGATATTTCCACAACTACAGTATCTCACAAAAGTTAGTACACCCCTCACATTTTTGTAAATATTTTCTTCTATCTTTTCATGTGACAACACTGAAGAAATGACACTTTGCTACAATGTAAAGTAGTGAGTGTACAGCTTGTATAACAGTGTAAATTTGCTGTCCCCTCAAAATAACTCAACACACAGCCAATAATGTCTAAACCGCTGGCAACAAAAGTGAGTACACCCCTAAGTGAAAATGTCCAAATTGGGCCCAAAGTGTCAATATTTTGTGTGGCCACCATTAATTTCCAGCACTGACTTAACCCTCTTGGGCATGGAGGTCACCAGAGCTTCACAGGTTGTCACTGGAGTCCTCTTCCACCCCTCCATGATGACATCACAGAGCTGATGGATGTTAGAGACCTTGTGCTCCTCCACCTTCCAGTTGAGGATGCCCCACAGATGCTCAATAGGGTTTAGGTCTGGAGACATGCTTGGCCAGTCCATCACCTTTACCCTCAGCTTCTTTAGCAAGGCAGTGGTCATCTTGGAGGTGTGTTTGGGGTCGTTATCATGCTGGAATACTGCCCTGCGGCCCAGTCTCCGAAGGGAGAGGATCATGCTCTGCTTCAGTATGTCACAGTACATGTTGGCATTCATGGTTCCCTCAATGAACTGTAGCTCCCCAGTGCCGGCAGCACTCATGCAGCCCCAGATCATGACACTCCCACCACCATGCTTGACTGTAGGCAAAAAACACTTGTCTTTGTACTCCTCACCTGGTTGCCGCCACACACGCTTGTCACCATCTGAACCAAATAAGTTTATCTTGGTCTCATCAGACCACAGGGCATGGTTCCAGTAATCCATGTCCTTAGTCTGCTTGTCTTCAACAAACTGTTTGCGGGCTTTCTTGTGCATCATCTTTAGAAGAGGCTTCCTTCTGGGACGACAGCCATGCAGACCAATTTGATGCAGTGTGCGGCGTATGGTCTGAGCACTGACAGGCTGACCCCCCCACCCCTTCAACCTCTGCAGCAATGCTGGAGAAGCAAAATGATACCCCAGCTCCACTGCCAATATGATGATCTATGAACTGTGATCCAGTGCTTTAGCCAGGGCGTTCAGGCCCAAAAATGCGGTACTTGAATCAGAAAAGGGCTGGTGACTCGGATGCTCTTGAATAAAAGTCCTTTGTTGGGTTACATGGGTAAACGGGTACAGGCTAAGCTGACGCGTTTCGGCTAAGAAGCCTTCATCAAAGCAATCATACGTCTATTTCCCAAAGACAACCTCTGGATATGACGCTGAGCACGTGACCTCAGCTTCTTTGGTCGACCATGGCGAGGCCTGTTCTGAGTAGAACCTGTCCTGCTAAACCGCTGTATGGTCTTGGCCACCGTGCTGCAGCTCAGTTTCAGGGTCTTGGCAATCTTCTTATAGCCTAGGCCATCTTTATGTAGAGCAACAATTCTCTTTTTTCAGATCCTCGGAGAGTTCTTTGCCATGAGGTGCCATGTTGAACTTCCAGTGACCAGTATGAGAGAGTGAGAGCGATAACACCAAATTTAACACACCTGCTCCCCATTCACACCTGAGACCTTGTAACACTAACGAGTCACATGACACCGGGAAGGGAAAATGGCTAATTGGGCCCAATTTGGAAATTTTCACTTAGGGGTGTACTCACTTTTGTTGCCAGCGGTTTAGACATTAATGGCTGTGTGTTGAGTTATTTTGAGGGGACAGCAAATTTACACTGTTATACAAGCTGTACACTCACTACTTTACATTGTAGCAAAGTGTCATTTCTTCAGTGTTGTCACATGAAAAGATAGAAGAAAATATTTACAAAAATGTGAGGGGTGTACTCACTTTTGTGAGATACTGTATATATCTATATATATATATAGATATATATAGGATATATATATATCCTATATATATCTATATATATATATACTGTAGTTAACGATATATACAGTATATTATCCGTTGGCCTGGCCAGGGAAGGGTTAACACTGTAGAGACTTTCAATAACAGGAAGCCCCGGTTGGTTGGTGACGGTTGGTGATTTGGAAGGACGGATTTGGCTGGTTGGTATTTTGGTGACGGACGGAAGTTCCGTTAACAGTAAAAGTCATCAGCTGCTTTCTTGTTTAGATAAGGGATCTGAATACGGGGAATCCATCCACGGGATGGAGGATTCAAGAGGACTTCAGACAAAACTTTTTTTGTCTTAACTTTTAGACAGAATGTGGAAGGGTTGGGGGATCTGACGGGTTTTTATTCTTCACTGTGACTCCGCTGGGGAGATTTCTTCTCGCCTTCTTTCCCGGTGACCCCAGGTTTGCCACCCAGCCCTTTAATTGAATAGGACACGCTTGGCGGGCGCTAGTTTTTTCATGTGTATACCCCTGTCCGCTGCCTTTGCCTTTTGCAACCTTTAGACCTCCCCCCAAAAAAAGTCTCCCCTGACCTCTGCTACAGATGTGAACTGGAAGTGCTCAGTGCTCAGCGTTTCTGGGTTCGCACAGTGCATCCGTTCCCCGATTTCCTCCTACTCGCCATCCTGACGTCATTCGTTGTGCTCTAGGACTCCCAAGAGGAGCGGGAGAGCCTGAAGGGGGAGATCTGGCCAAAAAGTGGGAGTAGAATAGGCCCCATTGCTGAGCCTCTGAACACACAAGGGCTGGACCACCTCTGCTAATGCCGGCTCTGTACCGTGCCCAACATTCATAACCAAGGCCAGCCCCATGTACTCTAAAGTGATCCATCCTTTTCCTTCACAAAGTCGCATGACCTATGACAAAACGCATAGGGGCGGATGTGAAATGATCATGCGCACCCAGAAGTGAAGGCATCGGCTAACGGCTATTATCCTGCTATTATCGGCTAACGGCTATTATCCTTACCGATGTGATATCTTCTTGAGGGGCAATACAGTTTTACAGTCTTTTATGCTGCGGTGCGCCAGATTTTAATGTGCGCTATTCCACGTGAGTGTACTCGGTCGGTTATTTTGATGAAACAGTAAAGCACAAAAGAAGTTTTATTTTATTTTTGAGCCACATACTGCCATCTTCTGCTGGAAGGAGGTGGATTTTCTCATCTTGAGGTGAAGATCCGGAGGTGAAGAGGCACATAAAGACCTATCTTCCCACATTAGGTCCATTATTTCAGGTGAGCGTATATGGCGGTAGGTAGTGGCTAGGGATGAGCTTCGAGTTCGAGTCGAACTCATGTTCGACTCGAACATTGGCTGTTCGCAAGTTCACCGAACAGCGAACAATTTGGGGCGTTCGCGGCAAATTCGAATGCCGCGGAACACCCTTTAAAAGTCTATGGGAGAAATCAAAAGTGCTAATTTTAAAGGCTAATATGCAAGTTATTGTCATAAAAAGTGTTTGGGGACCTGGGTCCTGCCCCAGGGGACATGGATCAATGCAAAAAAAAGTTTTAAAAACGGCCGTTTTTTCAGGAGCAGTGATTTTAATAATACTTAAAGTCAATCAATAAAAGTGTAATATCCCTTTAAATTTCGTACCTGGGGGGTGTCTATAGTGTGCCTGTAAAGGGGCGCATGTTTCCTGTGTTTAGAACAGTCTGACAGCAAAATGACATTTTGAAGGAAAAAACTCATTTAAAACTACCCGCGGCTATTGCATTGCCGACAATACACATAGAAGTTCATTGATGAAAACGGCATGGGAATTCCCCAAAGGGGAACCCCGAACCAAAATTAAAAAAAAAAAATGACGTGGGGGTCCCCCTAAATTCCATACCAGGCCCTTCAGGTCTGGGATGGATATTAAGGGGAACCCCGGCCAAAATTAAAAAAAAAAAATGACGTGGGGTTCCCCCTAAATTCCATACCAGACCCTTCAGGTCTGGTATGGATTTTAAGGGGAACCCCGCGCCAAAAAAAAAAAAAAAAAACGGCGTGGGGTCCCCCCAAAAATCCATACCAGACCCTTATCCGAGCACGCAACCTGGCAGGCCGCAGGAAAAGAGGGGGGGACAAGAGTGCGGCCCCCCCTCCCTCCTGAACCGTACCAGGCCACATGCCCTCAACATTGGGAGGGTGCTTTGGGGTAGCCCCCCAAAACACCTTGTCCCCATGTTGATGAGGACAAGGGCCTCATCCTCACAACCCTGGCCGGTGGTTGTGAGGGTTTGCGGGCGGGGGGCTTATCGGAATCTGGAAGCCCCCTTTAACAAGGTGACCCCCAGATCCCGGCCCCCCCCCTGTGTGAAATGGTAAGGGGGTACATAAGTACCCCTACCATTTCACGAAAAAAGTGTCAAAAATGTTAAAAATGACAAGAGACAGTTTTTGACAATTCCTTTATTTAAATGCTTCTTCTTTCTTCTATCTTGCTTCATCTTCTGGTTCTTCTGGCTCTTCTGGTTCTTCTGGTTCTTCCTCCGGCGTTCTCGTCCAGCATCTCCTCCGCGGCGTCTTCTGTCTTCTTCTCCTCGGGCCGCTCCGCACCCATGGCATGGGGGGGAGGCTCCCGCTCTTCTCTTCTTCTCTTCTTCTTTTCTTCTTTTCTTCTTTTCTTCTCTTCTTCTCTTCTTCTTCATTTTCTTCTCCGGGCCGCTCCGCAATCCATGCTGACATGGAGGGAGGCTCCCGCTGTGTGACGGCGCTCCTCGTCTGACAGTTCTTAAATAACGGAGGGGGGCGGGGCCACCCGGTGACCCCGCCCCCCTCTGACGCACGGTGACTTGACGGGACTTCCCTGTGGCATTCCCCATGACGTCACAGGGAAGTCCCGTCAAGTCACCGTGCGTCAGAGGGGGGCGGGGTCACCGGGTGGCCCCGCCCCCCTCCGTTATTTAAGAACTGTCAGACGAGGAGCGCCGTCACACAGCGGGAGCCTCCCTCCATGTCAGCATGGATTGCGGAGCGGCCCGGAGAAGAAAATGAAGAAGAAGAGAAGAAGAGAAGAAAAGAAGAAAAGAAGAAAAGAAGAAGAGAAGAAGAGAAGAGCGGGAGCCTCCCCCCCATGCCATGGGTGCGGAGCGGCCCGAGGAGAAGAAGACAGAAGACGCCGCGGAGGAGATGCTGGACGAGAACGCCGGAGGAAGAACCAGAAGAACCAGAAGAGCCAGAAGAACCAGAAGATGAAGCAAGATAGAAGAAAGAAGAAGCATTTAAATAAAGGAATTGTCAAAAACTGTCTCTTGTCATTTTTAACATTTTTGACACTTTTTTCGTGAAATGGTAGGGGTACTTATGTACCCCCTTACCATTTCACACAGGGGGGGGGCCGGGATCTGGGGGTCACCTTGTTAAAGGGGGCTTCCAGATTCCGATAAGCCCCCCGCCCGCAAACCCTCACAACCACCGGCCAGGGTTGTGAGGATGAGGCCCTTGTCCTCATCAACATGGGGACAAGGTGTTTTGGGGGGCTACCCCAAAGCACCCTCCCAATGTTGAGGGCATGTGGCCTGGTACGGTTCAGGAGGGAGGGGGGGCCGCACTCTTGTCCCCCCCTCTTTTCCTGCGGCCTGCCAGGTTGCGTGCTCGGATAAGGGTCTGGTATGGATTTTTGGGGGGACCCCACGCCGTTTTTTTTTTTTTTTTTGGCGCGGGGTTCCCCTTAAAATCCATACCAGACCTGAAGGGTCTGGTATGGAATTTAGGGGGAACCCCACGTCATTTTTTTTTTTTAATTTTGGCCGGGGTTCCCCTTAATATCCATCCCAGACCTGAAGGGCCTGGTATGGAATTTAGGGGGACCCCCACGTCATTTTTTTTTTTTAATTTTGGTTCGGGGTTCCCCTTTGGGGAATTCCCATGCCGTTTTTATCAATGAACTTCTATGTGTATTGTCGGCAATGCAATAGCCGCGGGTAGTTTTAAATGAGTTTTTTCCTTCAAAATGTCATTTTGCTGTCAGACTGTTCTAAACACAGGAAACATGCGCCCCTTTACAGGCACACTATAGACACCCCCCAGGTACGAAATTTAAAGGGATATTACACTTTTATTGTTTGACTTTAAGCATTATTAAAATCACTGCTCCTGAAAAAACGGCCGTTTTTAAAACTTTTTTTTGCATTGATCCATGTCCCCTGGGGCAGGACCCAGGTCCCCAAACACTTTTTATGACAATAACTTGCATATAAGCCTTGAAAATTAGCACTTTTGATTATTCATGTTCGTGTCCCATAGACTTTAACGGTGTTCGCATGTTCCAACGAACTTTTTTCCTGTTCGCATGTTCTGGTGCGAACCGAACAGGGGGGTGTTCGGCTCATCCCTAGTAGTGGCGCACTTGAAAGTCACTATATCCACTTAAGGACCAGCAATGTACCCGTATGTCTCTGGTCTTTCAGTGGTTGTACCGGGATGATATGCAGCTGCAGGCATCACCCCGGTACCATTTTTTTAGGCTTCATTCAGACCTGAGCATAATCGTCTTTGAGCGCTTATCCGACTGTTTTTTTTGTGCATTTTTATGCGCGATTTTGGCGCGTTTTTATGCGCAACCTGCGCGTTTGTAGGAAGCGTTTTTGGGCTTTGGTGTTTTTTTTTATTAGCCAATAGAGAAAACTATTAGCTGTTGCATCATTTGTTGCTAGGTATTTCAGCTTTTTTAACTCTTCCATTAGCTTTTATTTCTTCTTTTATTATTATTATTCATTTATTATCATTTTTTTTGTTAGGGTAAGGGGTTCGAGTTCAGTTTAGGTTAGGGTTAGGAATAGAAGTTGGGGTCAGGGTTAGGATTAGGACTTGGGGTTAGGATTATTTATTATTATTATTTTATTTATTATTTTACAAATAATAATAAATGAGTAAATAAATGTTAAAATAAATAAAAAATAAATAAAAATCGTAAATAAAAAATAAATAAATTCAATAAATTAATACTAATTAACAATAAATAAATAATTAACCCTTAACTTTAACCCTTACCCCTTAAAAAAATAAAATAATAATAAATAACTAAACACCCTAACACAAAATAAATTATTATTATTTTTATTATTATTAATAATGAATTTTTCTGTTTGAGTTTGGGTGTTTATTGTTATTTTATTATTATTATTATTATTATTATTATTATTATTATTATTAATATTATTATTATTATTATTATTATTATTATTATTATTAATAATAATAATAATAATAATCTGTCTAAATTGGCCCTAGTATATGAATGTGAGTTAGGGACCTTAGATTGTAAGCTCCTTGGGGTAGGGACCGATGTGAATGTACAATGTATATGTAAAGCGCTGCGTAAATTGACGGCGCTATATAAGTATTTTAAATAATAATAATGTAATTATTCTTTTTTAAGGTTAGAGGTTAATTATTACTTATTAATGTATTATTACATATTAGTACATTGACAGGGCTATCTAAGTACCTTAAATAATAATAATAATAATAATAATAATAATGTAATTATTATTTTTTAAGGTTAGAGATTAATTATTACTTATTAATGTATTATTACATATTATTAATTTATTTTACTTATTTATGATGATTTTTAGTTATTTGTGTATTTTTTTTTACATTTTTTTATTCATATATTATGAATATTTTATTTTTTAACAATTTTCATTTGAACAGAAAATCGCATCCAAAAAAAAGTGTGACAAAACGTGTGAATGGCGCATTTCCATTCATTCCTATGAAAATTAAAAAACGCGCCAAAAACGCTCAAATCTGCCCGATTCGAGCTACAAAAAAAGCTCCAGAACTTGTTTGAGCTTCAGGCGACATGGAGTTGAGATGTTGAACCGTCTCCATAGAGAATCATTGATTTTTTTCCCCCTCCAGTGTTTTGGAGCTTCAAGCTCCACAACGCTCAGGTGTGAATGCAGCCTTAGAGCTGACGGTTGGCTCTCTTGTAAAAGCAATCGGAGCGGCTTACTAGCCACTCAATTGCTATTAAAAGCAGTGGGAGGGGACACCCCCCCCCTCCCCCCGACCATCTTCTGTGGCTGGGTCAAGCTCTCCGGTTCCATCTGGTGACTCGAGCGACCAGCCATGCACATCCGCTGACTGGCCGGACAGCCAGGCAAAGCCAGGAACGGCTGTTCATTATAGTAACCCGGAAGCAATGACATGCCATCACTTCTGGGTTCACCAGGCATCATTTTTTTTATAAATTCAAAGCATTCAAAAACACAAATCTTGGTGGTTTTGAATGCTTTTAAGGGCAGAGGAGGGATTTGGAGTCTTGTAGATCCCACATCTCCCCATAAAGAGTCCCATGCTTATTGCTGTCACAAAGGATGTTTATATTCCTTGTGACAGCAATAAAAGTGATTAAAAAAGACAAAAATGTAAGCAACAGTGTAAAAAAAAAAAAAGAATAATTTAAAAAAAACAGTGTAAAAAAATGAATAATTGAAAAAAATCTGTGTTAAAAAAATGAATAATTAAAAAAAAAAACAGTGTAAAAAAATGAATAATTAAAAAAAAACAGTGTAAAAAAATGAATAATTAAAAAAAGTGTAAAAAAAGAATAATTAAAAAAAAAACAGTGTAAAAAATTGAATAATTAAAAAAAAGTGTAAAAAAAATGAATAATTAAAAAAAAAACTGTAAAAAAAATGAATAATTTAAAAAAAACAGTTTAAAAAAATGAATAATTAAAAAAAACAATGTAAAAAAAATGAATAATTAAAAAAAAAAAAAAAAACAGTGTAAAAAAATGAATAATTAAAAAAAGAAAGTGTAAAAAAATGAATGATTTAAAAAAAAAGTGTAAAAAAATGAATAATTAAAAAAAAAAACAGTGTAAAAAAATGAATAATTAAAAAAAACAGTGTAAAAAAATGAATAATTAAAAAAAAAAACAGTGTTAAAAAAAGGAATAATTTAAAAAAAACAGTGTAAAAAAATGAATAATTGAAAAAAAACAGTGTAAAAAAATGAATAATTAAAAAAAAGTGTAAAAAAATGAATAATTAAAAAAAAACTGTAAAAAAATGAATAATTAAAAAAACTGTGTAAAAGAAGAATAATTAAAAAAAAACAGTGTAAAAAAATGAATGATTAAAAAAAAAACAGTGTAAAAAATTGAATAATTAAAAAAAAAAACAGTGTAAAAAAAATGAATAATTTAAAAAAAACAATGTAAAAAAAATGAATAATTAAAAAAAAAGTGTAAAAAAAATGAATGATTAAAAAAAAAACAGTGTAAAAAATTGAATAATTTAAAAAAAAAGTGTAAAAAAAAAAGAATAATTAAAAAAAAAAAAGTAAAGTGCCCCATGCTAGCGCGCGCAAACAACGATCGTCCCACGCATGTGGGGGATCGCCGCAAAGCTCCGATCATGAGCGGTAATTCTAGCACCAGACCTCCTTTGTAAATCCAAAGTGGTAAGCGTCGCCTATGGATAGTAAAGTATAAGTCACTCGTTGCCCTTTGCACGGGGCGTGTGCAGTTTTAAAGCGTGACATGTTTGGCATCTATTTACTCGTCGGAACTTCATCTTTTTTTTTTATTTTAAAAACAAATTGGGTGTATGTATTGTGTTTTTTTTTTTTTTATTATTATATTGCTACGCAAATACTGTGTGACATTAAAAAAATTGCAACATCCCCCAATTTATTCTCTAGGGCCTCTGCTTTAAAAAAAATTATATATATATATATATATATATATATATATATATATATATATTTATATATATATATATATATATATATATATATATATATATAATGTTTGGGGGTCCTAAATAATTTTCTAGCAATAAATAGTAATTATTAAAAAAAAATACCTGGAGCTGGAACATGTTGTGATGATGTTGGCTTAAGCAGTGTCACGTATATATTTTTTCAGCACACCTGATGTTTTTTATATTTTATTTTTGTGGTTTACTGTAAGGTTGATTGCATGGGACTATTTGAATATTAACTGATTCACGATGTTGTGTTCATGCATGCGCAATAATTGGTGGTATGGTATGCATTAAGGTGTTTTGCATAACAGCAGCCGATGCGGAACGAAAAAAAAATCAAGCCATCTGTGTCTGGCCTAAATGAGGAAAAGGGTTGCTGCCCCCTGGTGTATGTTACAGGGAACTGACTGTAGACCGGTCAGGAATGTGGAGCTCTGATGTTATCAGTTAGTACCTACACACTGCTGCCTGCTACTATCTGTCAGGGGAATGCAGGTCCCACTTATAAAGACTGATAAAACCTCCACTGATATACAAGGATAGACAATACAATCCCACCAGATATACACTATGGAGCCGCAGGCGTTTATATCGGGGAGTGCAGAATCTCAGAAGGTGTGAAGGACGGGGATTAGACCTGGCCTCCAGCCGGATAAGAAAACACCAATAAGTTATTGATTACTAAGTATTTGTAGAGCACCAACAATGTACACAGCGCTCTACATACTGTACAGAACATCAGTCCCTGCCCCAAGGAGCTGACAGTCTAAAGTCTATATCTCCCATACGTGCAAATAAAGGTGAAGTGACTGCGCTAAAACCACAATAGTGTCAAGGAAAAAACAAAAAAGCAGCTAACACTCAAACAAAGTCCAAATGAAATAAAAATATAGCGCTATAAAAAAAGGAACATGACTTGTGATATCCTATGGAAAAGTAGTAGATAAACAAAAAAGTCCAATGTTCACCGAGGAGGACTAAAGAGTAAAAATTCAATAGATATGTCCATCCCATGCTTGATAGCAAATCTTCAATTGGACACGGACAACCTAAACAATCTGTAAATAACTGTGCAGTTAGTGGAGAAATCCTCTGCAAAAAGAATAAGGTGGGTGCTCTTACCAGATATGGTGGACCCACTTACCGTTCGGTAGTGGGTCAATCAGGCTTATGTGGACCAAGTGCAACAGGGTTACAGTTGGTTGGAAGACGGTCACTCTATGAGGGATAGTTCCACTCCTCATCCGTGGTGGTTAGGCCAGAGAATCCTGGTTCCTTATGGTTCTCCAACGTAGTAAAGAACTTCTGGAGGTTGTTGTTGCAGATCAAAAACGACTCAATCGGACCGGGATAGGAACAAAAGAAAATGGAGGGACTCCGTATGGTGTAGGCATTTATTTTAAAAAGAACAGTACATCAAATCATCGAGTACAGGTACCAGGGATCACAAAATATGAGTAAAAATAGATAAAAAAAGCAATGTGGAGAGCAAGCATAGCGTAACCGACGTGTTTCGTCCTCCAAGACAACAATGTACACAGCGCTCGAGATACTGTACAGAACATCAGTCCCTGCCCCAAGGAGCTTACAATCTAAATTCTATATCTCACATACATACAGTGCCTTGAAAAAGTATTCACACCCCTTGAAATTTTACACATTTTGTCACGTTACAACCAAAAACCGTAAATGTATTTTATTGGGATTTTATGTGATAGACCAACACAAAGTGGCACATAATTGTGAAGTGGAAGGAAAATGATAAATGGTTTTCAAAATGTTTTACAAATATGTGAAAACTGTGGTGTACATTTGTATAGCGCCCCCCTGAGTCAATACTTTGTAGAACCCCCTTTCACTGCAATTACAGCTTCAAGTCTTTTTGGGGATGTCTCTACCAGCTTTGCACATCTAGAAAGGGACATTTTTGCTCATTCTTCTTTGCAAAATATCTCAAGCTCTGTCAGATTGGACGGATAGCGTCTGTCAACAGCAATTTTCAAGTCTTGCCACAGATTCTCATTTGGATTTAGGTCTGGACTGTGACTGGGCCATTCTAACACATGAATATGCTTTGATCTAAACCATTCCATTGTAGCTCTGGCTGTACGTTTAGGGTCGTTGTCCTGCTGGAAGGTGAACCTCCACCCCAGTCTCAGGTCTTTTGCAGACTCTAATGGCGCGTACACACGGTCGGACATTGATCGGACATTCCGACAACAAAATCCATGGATTTTTTGAAGACGGATGTTGGCTCAAACTTGTCTTGCATACACACGGTCACACAAATCTTGTCGGAAATTCCGAACGTCAAGAGCGCGGTACAAGACGTACGACGAGCCGAGAAAAATGAAGTTCAATAGCCAGTGCGGCTCTTCTGCTTGATTCGGAGCATGCGTGGCACTTTGTGCGTCGGAATTGTGTACACACGATCGGAATTTACGCAAACGGATTTTGTTGTCGGAAAATTTGAGAACCAGATCTCAAATTTTGTGCGACGGAAATTCCAGTGGAAAGTGTCCGATGGAGCCTACATAAGGTCGGAATTTCCGACAACAAGCTCCGATCGCCCATTTTAGGTCGAAAAATCCGACTGTGTGTACGCGGCATAACAGGTTTTCTTCTAAGGTTGCCCTGTATTTGGCTCCATCCATCTTCCCATCAACTCTGATCAGCTTACCTGTCCCGAAAAGCATCCCCACAACATAATTTTGCCACCATCATGTTTCACAGTGGGTATGGTGTGTTCAGGGTGATGTGCAGTGTTAGTTTTCTGCCACAAATAGCCTTTTACTTTTATCCCAAAAAGTTCCACTTTGGTCTCATCTGACCAGAGCACCTTCTTCCACATGTTTGCTGTGTCCCCCACATGGCTTCTTGCAAACTACAAATGGGACTTCTTATGACTTTCTTTCAACAATTACTTTCTTCTTGTCACTCTTCCATAAAGGTCAGATTTGTGGAGTGCATGACTTATGCCGCGTACACACGAGCAGATTTTCCATCGGAAAAATCTTGGATGGTTTTTCTGATGGAATTCCGCTCAAGTTTGGCTTGCATGCACACAAAAGTTTGCTGAGCTTTCGATCGTCAAGAACACAGTGACGTACAACACTACGACAAGCCAAGAAAATGAAGTTCAATGCTTCAGAGCATGCGTAGGAATTTTGCAGGTCGGAATTGGTACAGAGGATCGGAATTTCCGATTGAAACTTTTTTCCGACCGAAAAATTGAGAACCTGCTCTCAATCTTTTGCTGGCAGCAAAAGTCCAATGGAGCGTACACACGGTCGCATTTTCCGACCAAAAGCTCTCATCGGTCTTTTGCTGTCTGAATTTCCGACCGTGTGTACGCTGCATAATAATTGTCCTGTGGACAGATTCTCCCACCTGAGCTGTGGATCTCTGCAGCTCCTCCAGAGTTACCATGGACCTCTTGGCTCTTCTCTGATGAATGCTCTCCTTGCCCGTCCGGTCAGTTTAGGTGGACGGCCATGTCTTGGTAGGTTTGCAGTTGTGCCATACTCTTTCCATTTTCAGGTGATAGATTGTACACAGTGGCGGCCCGTCCATAAGGGCGCACGGGCATCGCCCCCCCTGTCCATGCCCACCCCACCTATCCATGCATCCAGCCCCCATGCAGAACTTGTTTGGATTCCAATGGGGGGGAGGGTTTTGAAGCACCTGATTAGAGCCAGAGGCTCTAATAAGCTTCAACATAGGGTGGGCTCGGTGCGCAGAGCATTGCGCTACAAGCCCACCCAGCTGTGTTACAATAGTGAATGAATATTCCCTTTTGAAACACCGATCCTCCTCACGGCCAATCAGGAAGCCGGTCTGAGACCCATTTCCCGATTGGCCAAAAGGAGAAGCGTTCCGATTAGCCACTGAGAAGGAGGGAGGAGACAGAAGCCGCTGTGATGCCCGCAGGGGAAGAGGAAGCCACCCGTAATGCCCACCGCCTGTGATGCTAGCGGCCTGGGTGAAGCGCTGCCCGCCATAGATGGGGTAAGTGCTACAACCCGACCGACATTGTCTTTAATAGATTGATGAACAATCATCACCATACTACTTCCATTCAAGCTATCTCGGAGCATAGGATAACTTATAATCTTTCCACTTATTGTGGTGACGGCACTTTTCATCTCATGGTTGAAGACCATTATGGTCCTGTTCACTTAGAGACTACAATGATGGACTTTTTTGTTAATATAGACACGTGAAAATTAGTGTTTTCTTCATTCATGTAATTTACCTCATATTCATCACTTCTCACTTTTTAGCGCTACACTTTGTTTCACAGGGAGTGGTGGCTGGCTGTGGGTGCACTGTTTGTCGCCCCCCCCAAAAAAATTACCACCATCTGCCTCTGATTGAACAGTGCTCCGTGAGATGTTTAAAGCTTGATATATATTTTTTATAACCTAACCCAACTTTAAACTTCTACACAACTTTATCCCTGACCTGTCTGGTGTGTTCCTTGGCCTTCATGATGCTGTTTGTTCACTAAGGTTCTCTAACAAACCTCTGAGGGCTTCACAGAACAGCTGTATTTATACTGAGAATAAATCACACACAGGTGGACTCTATTTACCGATTAGGTGACTTCTGAAGGAAATTGGTTCCACTAGATTTTAGTTAGGGGTATTAGAGTAAAGGGGGCTGAATACAAATGCCGCCCCCACACTTTTCACATATTTATTTGTAAAAAATGTTGAAAACCATTTATCATTTTCCTTCCACTTCACAATTATGTGCCACATTGTGTTGGTCTATCACATAAAATCCCAATAAAATACGTTTACGTTTTTTGTTGTAACATGACAAAATGTGGAAAATTTTAAGGGGTATGAATACTTTTCCAAGGCAATGTACACATGCGAGGGCCAATGTAGGCAGAGCCAGGGAGGAGCCAATCCAACCAGGAGTGTGGGAGAAAACCTATGCAAATACAGGGAGAGCATGCAAAGTCCATGCAGATGGTGCCCTGGCTGGTGAATACAATTCCTTCTATAACCATTAGGGCCCATGTCAGAGGGCTTTGTTTTGTTTTGCATAAGACAGGTTTAGCACGTCCTTAAAAATATATGCAAATGCAAAATCTGCTGAAAACGTGTCAAAGCAAAGAAAAAAACCCTATGCAGTACATTTCTGCAATACATGCGCATTTCTCAAAGTTTAATCCCTGAATAGACCCTACATGTACAAAGGATTACCCTTTGATCTTCCAGAATTGCACTCAGCTAGGTTCACATCTGTGCGGCTGCAGTTGATGCGATTTTTCAGCGTGTTTTTCGGTGCCTTTTTTGTTTTTTAACCTGCGTTTTTGATGCGTTTTTATATGCAGTTTTCATGATTTTTTTTTTTTCTCTTTAACATACAGTGCATAGCTGGTTGTTAGGGAGCAGATCGGGAAGCCGGCCGCCGCGTCCTTAACAACCGATAAGTCATCAGCTGTCAGCGGGGTTCCCTGCTGACAGCTGAATGTAAAAAAAGAATTGCTGACAATAAAAAAAAAAATCAGGAAAAAGATGGCGTGTGCCCCCCCCCCCCCCCCCCCCAATCCATACGAGGCCCTTATGGTCTGGTATGGATTTTGAGGGGAGCCAAAATTTAAAAAAAAAAAAAAAACGGCGTGGGGTCCACCCAAAATCCATACCAGATCCTTATCCGAGCATGCAGCCTGGCAGATCAGGAAAGGGAGGGAAGGGGACGAGCGAGCGGCCAGAGTTGTGGGGAAGAGGATCTTGTCCCCCATCAACATGAGGGAGGGTGCTTTGGGGCTGGGGGGGTAGTCTCATGTTGATGGGGACAAGGGCCTCTTCCCCATAACCCTGGGCGGTAGTTGTGGGGGTCTGCATGCAGGGAGGGAGCTTATCGGAATCTGGAAGCTCCCTTTAACAAGGGGGCCCCTAGATTCCGCCCATCCCCCCCCCCCCCCCACGTCAATCAGTATAGGGTACATTGTGCCCCTACTCATTCACCAAAAAAAAAAAATGACAGTAGGCAGTTTTTGACAACTCCTTTATTTAAAAAAAAAACATAAAAAACAATGTCCCCCCGGTGTAGATCCATCATCAAACACGACGCCCGCCGCCAACTCGAAAAAAAAAAGAGGTCAATTAACAAAACTTTAACTGGACGAATGTCACATAGGTTCGTGTATGCTCAATGAATTTTGGCTGTAAGTTCTGTAATAGATTATTTCCTTTTTTTGGTCAGCTCCATCTAGTGGCAAGATGCAGTATCATTTTCTGAAATACCTCAATTAGAAAAATATACCACATTTTGTCCACTAGATGGAGCTGGTGCTCATAGGAATTAACCTCTTGCAGCTCATGTAATACATGTGCCCAGCGGCAAAGAAAGTGGGCTTTAGCGCCCCCGTGCTGCACATATGCATCCATGGGCTGGAGAACTTTCTGTGCTAAGACTGCGTGCTTCCAGCCCAATGACAGGGCTGTACTCAGTCTCTGCTAATGATCGGTAGCCAGTGGGACTCCCAATCATGTGACTACTGTGACAGCCAATCACAGTGGTTACCTGATCAGACGATTCTCCCTGCCCCCCCCCCCCGCCCTG
The DNA here is from genome assembly GCF_042186555.1 of Aquarana catesbeiana. Classification (NCBI taxonomy): domain Eukaryota; kingdom Metazoa; phylum Chordata; class Amphibia; order Anura; family Ranidae; genus Aquarana; species Aquarana catesbeiana. The sequence goes on along the minus strand of NC_133324.1, from coordinate 948,167,485 downwards.
ACGTAAAGACTCTGTTAAAGGGACATCAGGGCTGGGCAGGAAGGAGTTAATCTATCGGAGAACCTACAGCCTAAATGTGTTAAAACATGCAGAAATGAGCGTGACATTTCTCCAACAAATGTTTTATGATTAGAGCCCATAGCGTTATTATGCACTGAGTGGTGTAAGCCCTGCCCGTTATCATTTGCTAAACTGCTCTCACTGTCTTCACTGCACAGGGACTCATTGACCCATAGTCCAAGCTACAACTAGGTGGGCTACTCGCTTTAACATAACACAGGCAGGGTGCACAGGACAGACTTGAATTGCTGGCAGGATCAACGGGTAGTTTTTGAACACCGCAAGTGAAGGAAAATTTCCCTGATGAAACAAACATAGCAAAAAAAAAAAGTTAAAGTGGAACTCCAGCCAAAAATAACATGATAAATCTGAAAAGCCCCTGCAGTACTAGTTGTCTGCCTCTAGAGGTCCTCAGTTTAATGGCTGACATCATTCATCCCTCTGCTCTGCTGTACTGGGACTGTAAGAGTCTGCAGTGGCGTAGCTATGGGGGTGCAGGGGGGTGCAGACTGCACCTGAGTGACACCCGCCAGAGGGGGTGACACCATCAAGTAGCATTGTGGCAGGCGAGGGGGGATGGGTCAGTGACACCCTGTTTTACCCCACCAGGTGACACCAACCCTAGTGACACCACTGATAGTCTATCTATACCAAGTCAATGTCTGCTGCATACACTGCTTGTAATAAAAAAAAATTAGAAAAAATAAAATTAGGTTGCATTTGTTTGCAAATTTTTTTGCGAGTTTTCCGCTCTACACACATTTATTTGAATGGTCTGCCCCATGTGCAACAAGCGTGCCAAGGAAGCTCCTGCACCGTTTTGGGCGTGAAACAAGTTTTTTTTTATTGCAACCGCGTTTCGTCATGCGCAAAAATGCACATTTGCAGGCAGAGTTTGGGGTGCTGTTAATAAATGGCGCTTCAAGTGTGACGCAATTTATATTTCACATGCATTGGCGTGTGTTCGTGGAATGTTTAGATATGAATGGAGCTTTAAGGATTACAGAGCTGCATTATTAGTGTCTTTTATATCTGCCACTCTATGTAAAAAAAAAAAATAATAAGTTTTTCTCTTACATACACTTTAAATGTAAGTGAAACATTGTAACGGTCAGAACAAGGTTTGCAATGCAAAGCTTCTCCTATGCTGACGCGGGACGAGATTTTGCACCCTAGTTGTTTGTTTCTCCTTTTCTCTCTTTTCTTCTCTTGATGTTTTCTTTCAAACTCTCCTCTGGTCACATGTCAGCACCCTCAGCGTCAGCAGCGGATCTTGTGGGTGGAGGAGGATTTCACTTCCTTTGTTTTGGGGAAAAGTAGAAAACAAGAAGAAAAGAATCTTTTTGAAAGTCTCTTCAGCCGGCAGGCCGGTGTAAAAGAAGGAGCCCGCCGTCCGCCCACATCAATACCTTGCAAATGAAGCAGAACCAGAAATACCTGAAAATAACAAGAGGATGGCATTCCAACAAATACCTCTTGTACTGGGGAGAAGGGTTGTTAAAGGGTCACTCCGACCTGGCCGGGTGGGTGTTGTTGGGTCCAGTCATGCGTTGGTGAGATTTCCCTTCAGCCTCTCCCACTATGAAGGTGACACTCGCTTATCATTATTGGTGGAGGGGAACATCACCATTTGAAAGGGTCACAGCAGATGTACAGAACTGAGAATTCTGGGTAATCTATTACCAGCTATTACCAGCTGAGCCTCCAGGCATTAGGGCCCCCAAATGCATTTTGCGTGGCTTGTTGGCTATGTTGGCCCCAAAACATAGACTATGGCTGGGGCGTAAATACAAGGGGGGGTTAAGAGGATCCAACCTCTGGGGGAGCACTAGAGCATTGCTGACCCAGGTAATGTTGCCGCTGCATGGAAATGGCCTATTCTTCTTCTTATTATTATTATTATACAGGATTTATATAGCGCCAACAGTTTGCGCAACACTTAAAAAAATAAAGGAAGACATTACAGTTACATTACAATTTGGTACAAGAGAATTTAGAGGGCCCTGCTCATTAGAGCTTACAATCTACAATAGAAGTAACTCTACTACAACGCCCCTTCAGTGAGTTGCATTCATTGTGCAGTCCCGATGCAAAGACTATGGCTGGGGCTTAGATACGAAGGGGTTAAGGGCATCAAACCCCCCCCCCAAAAAAAAAAGCATCTACTGTAATTACTAGAGTGAGTGTTGTTGACCCAAGTAATGTTAATATCTGCTGCTGCATGGAAATGGCCTGCACTAAAAGTAACTTGACTGCATCGCCTCCTTCAATGAGTTGCGTTCATAGTGCAGTCCCAATGCAAAGACTATGGCTAGGGCGTAGATACAGGGGGGGGGAGGGATAAGGAGGTCCAAACCCCCCCCTAAGGGATTCTAAGTACTAGAGCGTTGCTGACCCAGGTACTGTTACTAACTGCCGCTGCATGGAGATGGCCTACAGAAATAACTCAACTACATCGCCCCCTTCAGTGAGTTGTGTTCATAGTGCAGTCCCGATGCAAAGACTATGGCTGGGGTGTAAATACCAGGGGGTTAAGGACATCAAACCTCCCCCCCTCCCGAGGGCATCTAAGTACTAGAACATTGCTGATCCAAGTAATGTTACTATCTGCCGCTTCATGGAAATGGCCTACACTAGAAGTAACTCAACTAAATCACCCCCTTCAGTGAGTTGCGTTCGTAGTGCAGTTTCAATGCAAAGACTATGGCTGGGGTGTATATACAAGAGGGGTTAAGGGAGTCCAAACTCTCAGAGAGCATCTAAGTACTAGAGTGTTGCTGACCCTGGTAATGTTACTATCTGCCGTTGCATGGAAATGGCCTCCACTAGAAGTAACTTGACTACATCGCCTCCTTCAGTGACTTGCATTCATAGTGCAGTCCCAATGCAAAGACTATGGCTGGGGCGTATATACGGGGGGGGGGGGGATTAAAGGGGTCCAAACTCCCGGAGTGCATCTAAGTGCTAGAGCATTGCTGACCCAGGTAATGCTATTATCTGCCGCTGCATGGAAATGCCCTACACTAGAAGTAACTGGACTACATCGCCCTCTTCAGTGAGTGGCCTTCGTAGCCGTGGGCGTAGACCACCGCATGAATCCACCAATTAAAAACACAAGATTGGCTTGATTGGCAGCAATGTTTATTTAAACCTAAAAGGAAGTCATGTTGTTATTTGCCAAAGGAGAGAACAGCCTAGATAATCTAGAAGGGGTGCTCTAATAGAACAAAACGAAGAGGTAGAGAAGGGCAGAAGTGGGTTAGTGAGTTACGGGTGGAAGAATCTGAAGTTTGGTTGGGTTTAGCACGGTGTAAACATGGTGGGGTCATTCATCTCAGGCTAAGCACGCCTCGAAAGGGACTCAAGTGGTTAAATTGCAAGCATGTTTCGTATGTGTAACCCTTCCAGGTATTTGTTACCTCTCACAGAGATCACATGACCCCCTGACAATGCCTTTATCTGCTTTTCTCCTGCTAATTGTCAGATGAGCTTCCTGCGATTAAAGGCTGAACTCCGAGATAAGTAAATATTGTCTAAATGCAAGAGTCATGCACATTCTTCTTTATTCTTGGCCTTCTGCTTCCTCGTGTCCAGCCCATAACGTGTGCCCACTGTATTACTATCAAGGGTCTTCCTGCACTTGCAAGATCATACCCAGCCCATAATGTGCATGTGTGCCCACTGTAATGCCATTAGGTGGCCACCTGTGTGCTCTCACCAAGTCCATAATGTGCATGTGTGTCCATTGTAATACTATCAGGGGGTCTCGTGTGCCCACCTGCCCAACCCATAATGCACCCATTGTGCCCATTGTAATACTATCAAGGGGCCTCCTGTGTCCAATGCGCCCAGACCATAATGCACATGTGTGCCCATTGTAATACTATCAGATGGCCTCCGGTGTCCATGCGCCCAGCCCATATTGGGCATGTGTTCCCACTGAAATACTATTAGGTGGCCTCCTACGTGCTCATACCCAGCCCATAATGTGAACGAGTGCCCACTTTAATGCTATTCGGTAAGCCCATAATGCGCATGCAATACTATCAGATGGCCTCCTTTGTCCATGCACCCAGCCCATAATGTACATGTGTGCCTATTGTAATACTATCAGGGGGCCTCTTGCTTGGTCATACCCAGCCCATAATGTGCATGCATGCCCACTGTAATATTATTAAAGGGCTTCCTGCCTGGTCATACCCAGCCCATAATGCAAATGAATGCCCACATGAATGCTTTTAGGTGGCCTCACGCATGCTCTCACCAAGCCCATAATGCGCAGCATGTCCACTGTAATACTATCAGGGGGCCTCCTGTGTCCATGCGCCTAGACCAGTGGTCTCCAAACTGCGGCCCGAGGGCCAGATGCGGCCCTTTGCTTACCTTTATCTGGCCCTTGGGGCACTATCCCTTCCACTGATACGAGACACTATTCTGCCATCTGCCAATGAAGCACCATTTCTTCCACTGACACCACTAATGGGGCACTATTCCCCCCTATGATACCAACGATGGGGCAGTATTCCTTCCCTAATACCAGATGTTGACTCCCACTGATACCAGGACAATTTCCACTCCTGCTGGCCAAAGTCCGGCCCTCCTGGAGTCTGAAGGACAATAAACTAGCCCTTTGTTTAGAATGTTTGGAGACCCCTGGCCTAGACCATAATGCACATGTGTGCTCATTGAAATATGACCAGGTCTCCTCCTACGTGGTCATACCCAACCCATAATGCGAATGAATGCCCACTTTAATGCTACTAGGTGGCCTCCTGAATGCTCACACCAAGCCCATAACGCACATGTGTGCACCAGTGTAATACTATCAGGAGGCCTCGTGTGTCCACGTGCCTAGCCCATAATGCACATATGTGCCCATTGTAATACTCGATGTAATCAGGTGGTCACCTGCTTGCTCATACCCAGCCCCGTAATCTACATGCCTGCCAGATCTAATAGAGCTTCAGCTGGTCCCTTCTTCCATAGCTTAGTAGTCCCCAGGCAGGGAGCGCACACATCAACGCGCACATCTGGGTGGCTCCAGGCGTAGTTACCCTCCAGGCAGAGATAAAGGGGACGGCAGCAACAGAAGTCCATGAGGTCATGGTGCCTCAAGTACTTTTTTTTTTTATTGAAGGTGTAATAACCCTCTAAGCTTTAGGTCTGCAGACAACCTCTGTGATCTGTGAAGGGATGGAGTAAGCCAGATGAAGGTCTGCTCACCTGCATTGGTTTGCTCAGAGTCAGTTATGACCCCCCCAGCAGATTAGCAGCATCCCAGAACTTACAGCTAAAGGGCCCATCGCAGCATGGAATGTAAAGTATGTTTTCTACTAATTGTCACAGGTGAACCTTCCTGTCGTGGTGTAATGTAGAGAGTCAGGATCCGGAGTATAATTACAACTCCCCCCCCCGGGGAACATTCCTAGGTTATCATCTGATCATCACTGAAATTGTAGTAGGGAGAACCAGCAAGAGAGACCCGCGAGTCATGGCTATGATCCACCTGCTTATAAATAATAAGGAGCCCAGTGGCGCTAAGTAATAAGGAGCTAAGTGGTTGTAAACCTCAGACGTGAAATATGAACAAAACATATCTCCCTATAGTTTGTACTGAGTGTTACATTTCTGTCCATAGGCGTGCACAGGCGGTTGTGCTGGGTGTGGCTGGGCACAACCTAATCACTCTGTGGGGTGCAGATTCCCCCCTACTACCAAAACGAAGGAAACATCCACATAGTGTAATACCGTAAACACTCTTTTATTATGCAAAAACTTAAAAGTACTCACATCTCAGAAGATAAAAGCAAGCATGTAAAATGAATCCAAAGAGTATAGACCATGCAGGGAGATAGATATGTTGGTGTACACAGCAGGACAAGCGTGCCAACGGCACGTACATAAGCACCGCCCCACACGTTTCGTCAAAAACCTGACGTCATCGGAGGCATGTGTTACTATGTGTGTTGTGGATGAAAAGGAAGCCACTCAGCACGGAGCACTTCCCATTCATTCACTGCCCCATGCAGCTGAGGCTGCAGAGAAAGGCATGTGCGTTTGAGCTTTGGGGTGCACACCCTAATTCAGTGATGGCGAACCTTAACACCTCAGATGTTGTGGAACTACATTTCCCATGATGCTCAACTACCTTACAGTGTAGCTAAGCATCATGGGAAATGTAATTTCCGAAACATCTGGGGTGCCAAGGTTCGCCATCACTGCCCTAATGCAATTGGCTGTGCATACCTATGGGTAACTCGTTCCTCTGCTATCAGCATGAGTCACTTCTGATGAGTTTTCCTGACACCAAGAGAAAAATGGTGACAGGGGAGGTTGCTCCAACACGCAGCCTGTGATTGACAGCCTGAGCTCTGTTCCTGTGTGCTGTATGAAGGAGGTGGGGGTGTCCCATCCCTCCAATCAGCTCTCACTGAGCTATGCAGAGTTTAACTTCAGCTCCCTGCTTTCTGAAAGCATAGGCAAGCTGTATAAATTCTGCACTTTGAATGGCTGAAGAGAAAAGAAGACTGCAGATAAACAGGTATAAATTATGTAGGAGGATTTGTTTCATCTCTGTGTATTACCTGAGGCCAGTCACTTCACTGGGTATATGGAATGGTTTACAGCCACTTAAAAAAATAAAATAAAAAACAACAGAATAAGTTACATCTGGCCATGCCTTCCAGGTGCTTCTCTTAGGTGGTGGCGCCATCCTAAGAATTAAATTAAAAACCCATTTCATTTAGTTATGAATGTGTTTGTTAGGGTAATAATTTCATTTCGTAATAATAGTTATGTTACAATGATTCATTTTTGGAATTCGTTTTGTATATTCGTTATTTTCAAATCGATTTGAATTTTGGAAGATGGCTATATTTGTTCTGATTTATTCTATTTTTTTCTATTCTATTCTATTCTTTGCTATTCTATTCTACTCTATTCTATTATTCTCTATCTATTATAGCCTTGTATATTCTATTCTATTATTTTCTATTCTATTCTTTTCTTTTCTCTTCTATTCTGTTTTGTTCTATTCTTTTCTTTTATATATATATTTTAATTTTCTATTCTATTCGATTGTATTCTGTTTTATTCTATTCCTTTATTTTCTATTCAATTCTATTTTATTCTATTCTTTTATATTCTTATCTATTTGATTCTGTTCTGTTCTATTGTATTCCTTTATTTTCTATTCTATTCTATATTATTCTATTCTGTTTTATTCTATTCTATTTATTCTATTCTTTTATATTCTTATCTATTTGATTCTATTCTGTTCTATTCTATTTGATTCTTTTCTATTCTGTTCTATTATATTCTGTTTGAGCCTATTCTAGTCTATTCTTTTCTATTATATTCTTTTCTTTTTCTATTCTTTTCAGTTCTATTTTATTCTGTTGTATTTTATTCTTTTCCACTTTTTAATTTTCTATTCTATTTGATTGTATCCTGTTTTATTATATTTCTTTATTTTTTATTCTATTCTTTTATATTCTATTTTTTAATTGTCTATTCTATTCGATTGTATTCTGTTTTATTCTATTCCTTTATTTTCTATTCTATTCTATTTTATTTCTATTTTATTCTATTCTGTTTTATTCTATTCTATTTTATAGTCTTATCTATTTGATTATATCCTGTTCTATTCTATTCCTTTATATTCTATTTGATTCTTTTCTATTCTATTCTATTATATTCTGTTTGAGCCTATTCTAGTCTATTCTTTTCTATTATATTATTTTCTTTTTCCATACTTTTAATTTCTTTTCTATTCTATTCTGTTTTATTGTATTCTTTTCTACTTTTTAATTTTCTATTATATTTGATTGTATTCTGTTTTATTATATTTCTTTATTTTTTATTCTATTTTATTTTATTCTTTTATATTCTATTTTTGAATTTTCTATTCTATTCGATTGCTATCTGTTTTATTCTATTCCTTTATTTTCTATTCTATTCTGTTCTATTCCTTTATATTCTATTTGATTCTTTTCTATTCTGTTCTATTATATTCTTTTCTTTTTCTATTCTTTTAATTTCTATTCTATTCTATTTTGTTCTATTCTTTTCTACTTTTTAATTTTTCTATTCTGTTCGATTGTATTCTGTTTTATTCTATTCCTTTAGTTTTTATTCTACTTTATTCTATTCTTTTAGATTCTATTTTTTAATTTTCTATTCTATTCTATTTTATTCTATTCTGTTCTATTCTATCCCTTTATATTCTATTGGATTATTTTCTGTTCTATTATATTCTGTTTGAGCCTATTCTAATCTATTCTTTTCTATGATATTCTTTTCTTTTCTATTCTATTTGATTATTTTCTGTTCTATTATATTCTATTTGGGTCTATTCTAGTCTATTCTTTTCTAGTTTATTCTTTTATTTTCTATTCTATTCTATTCTGTTTTTGTCTATTCTGATTTTTTGTATTCTATTCTTCTGTTCTATTCTATTCTTCAGTCTATCATGAATGCTGCTGCCAGATTCATCCACCCTACCAACTGTTCAGTGTCCGCCACTCCTCTCTGCCAATCCCTCCACTGGCTTCCCCTCACCCAACGAATAAAAATCAAAACACTAACAATAAAACACAAAGCCATTTACAATTCTGTCCCGAGCTACAAATATCACCCAAACTGTCCTCTCTCCATCTCCTCCCAAGCAGTAGTTCTCTAGCTCCCTTGTCTTCTCCTCCCATGCTCGTCTCCAGGATTTCTCCAGAGCCTCTCCCATCCTCTGGAACTCCATACCCCAATCTGTCCGTTTATCCACTCTGTCCACTTTTAAGCGATCCCTGAAAACTCATCTCTTCATGGAGGCCTATCCCACCTCCCAGGAGCAGGGCCCTCCTAACCCTCTTGTATTGAGTTGTATCATTGCTGTATTGTCTCCCTTTATATTGTAAAGCAATGCGAAAACTGTTGGCGCTATATAAATCCTGTATAATAATAATAATAATAATAATAATAATAATAATATTCTCTTCTATAAAGCAGCCTAAGTAGGAATCATCATCTTATTTTAATTTTAGACCTTACTGTATTTATTGTAAAATGTTTCCATTTCAATTTCAAATTCAAATTAGTTTCGTCATTTATTTTGGATTTGTTGAAGTTCGGTAACGAAATTGTAACGTAATGAATTGCAAAAATTTCATAGACATGTGCACTGCCAAAAAATTTGATTGTTTTCGTTTCATTCCTTTTTGTTTTGTTTTTTCGTTTTTTGGGGCATTTGTTATGATCCCAATTCGAAAAATACGTAAACTCGAAAATTCGGAATTTCAAGAGTTCGAAAATCCGAAAATAAGAACGAAAATCCGAAAATTCTAAAGAATAACTAACTAACTAATAATAACTAACTATTAAATTATAGCTATTAGAATTTCCTCTCAAATTTGGCTGTTAGTGAATGTAAAAAAAGAGGCGCACTCACATAGCCACATCTGTGAATAGAGGGAGTAAATAAAAAAAAGGAGTACTATAACAGTAAACCTAAGTCGGACTTTGAAGGCATAGGAAACAACAAAGAGGTATGAAAAATAACAATATTTATTGAAAAGTACATAACAAAAATAGAACATTAGGGAAAGGTTAAAAATCATGTATACTAATACATAACGTGCAGTGAGCCCTTGTGTATCTACGCGTTTCGCTGTGAGGCTTCTTCAGGACACAAACAAGGTTCTACAGATAGAGCCAGACGGTTCCGAAAAACATTTTATGCATCATTTTGCCCCTGTTTTTCGGAACCATCTGGCTTTCCTGTCGCATCATGGCAGCATACACTTTGGGTTGTGACTCCGCCCCTCACAACCTGATAGGACCACATAGCTATAAGTTGTAAAGATGGCCCCCGCCCCAGTATTCTCTTATTTTTCCTCACCTGAAGGACTGAAGATGTCAGAAGCACCCCCTTACCGAATTCGCCCCAGCCAGGTTCTAGTCTCTCCTGGGTGGAAGTCCTTACCTGTACAGCCTCTAAATGAGCTAGATGGAAGGAACCCCACTCTGGTGATCTCAGGGGTATGTTGCGGCTCCAGTATAAGCCTTAAAAAGGCTTAGTTGTGTGCAGCGGTCTCCATTACACTTTTCATTCCTTCTGTGTGTGCGGTGCACACTCTCAGGGCCACCTGGTCGGTTCGCCAGGTTCCAAGATGGCGCCGAGCGGGGCGCGCCGCTACTGAGCATGTGCGGGCGGGTCGTGACCTCGGCGGCCATGGTGGTTCTTTTAAAAGCCTCAATCTGTCATTATATGATGCCTCTGGTTCCTGAAGACACCCTGACTGCTTTATCAGCTCTGTTTTTCCTTCTGGCGTTCCCCCTTGGGGTAAGTGGTTTCTCCTTTCTTCTGGTACCTGTGTTTGGCTGACTGCATGTTTATACCTGCCTATATCTCTGCCAGGTCTATCTGGTACCTGTGTTTGGCTGACTGCATGTTTATACCTGCCTATATCTCTGCCAGGTCTATCACAGTTTCCTTTCCATGGAGACCGCTGCCCCAGCAGATCACCATCAGCCCAATAGGTAAGGGGGGGGGGGGATTTCCATGGTAAGTAGTGAAGATTGAAAAAGAGAGCAGGATCGTACTAATGCTGCCTAATTGGTCAGCCCTACCAGGTCATCAAGGTCGTCAAAATCAAGACGAAGAGAGACCTCTCGCAGGAGAAGCCGCTCCAGCCATAGGCGAAGCCGCTCACGAGGCAGAAGTCGCTCAGCCCACAGAGGAAGCCGTAGGAGGAGTCATTCCTACTCCAGGCATAGGCGTTCCTATCACAGGAGATCCCCTGCACGTAGACGTCAGTCTCCTGCACATCCCTCCCGGCCGGCAGGGAATGCTTGCTGGGTATGCGGGGCCACAGCCCTACCAGACAGATTAGCCTGCCGCAAATGCATGGACGAAGCCACCAGAGAGAAAGAACTGGTCACTGTAGAGCCTACCGGAGTCCCTGCTACGCATATCTCAACTCCAGACGTGGAGGTTACAGCCCTAAGCACCTCCCCATCCCATCCCAGTACATCTAGGGAACAAGAATTCCCGTCAGATGAGGAAGAACTGGAGGCGGCAGCAGGCTTTGATTTTTCGCTCATAGGCCCCTTTGTGAAATCGGTCAAGGAAGCTATTAACTGGGAAGAACCTGAAGAGGTACAACAGAAACAAAGGAAGTATTTTCCAAATCTCAAGAAAGTACCTGAAGCCTTTCCATTCATAGAGGAACTGGATGAGCTTATTAAAGATGAATGGCAGAATCCAGAGAAGAAAGTTAGTCTCTCTAACAGGCTTACCAAGTTGTATCCTCTAAAAGAACCCAGGGTATCTCCCCTGGTTTCCCCTCCAGTGGTGGATGCCTCTTTGATGCGCCTAGCCAGGCATGTGACGCTTCCCATTGAGGACGCAGTGACGTTCAGGGATGTCCTGGACAGAAAGGTGGATACGGACCTTAAAAGGGCTTACGTTTTCGCAGGGGGTGCCTGCAGACCAGCAGTGGCACTGGCCGCCGTCGGGAAAGCTATTTCCGGGTGGTCTGCAAACACCGCGAAACTCGTGGCTGAAGGCGCAGATCAAGACCAGATCGTTAAAGCCCTACAGGAACTCAGTCTCGCAGGAGACTTTGTGGCGTAAGCCTCGGTGGATACCATTAGGTCCGCTTCGAGATCTATGTTAGCCACGGTAATGGCCAGGAGGACGTTGTGGCTTAAACCCTGGTCAGCCGACCCGGCCTCAAAGTCCAACTGGTGCAGGATTCCATATGATGGAATTAACCTCTTTGGCGCAAAGCTGGATACAGCAATATCCAAAGTGACAGGTGGGAAGTCTGGTCTTATCCCTTCAGACAGAAGACCAAAACAGCAAAGAGCGCCTCCCTTCAAGCGCAATCTCCCAGAAAGATACAGGGATGCAAAATCCTATAGACCTGGGAAGGAGTACAGGAGAACTTGGAAGAACCCTCAGACGTCCTTCCTCAAGTTCCAAAAAACCAAGACCCCGGCCTCCAATGAACAGAAACCGTTTTGAAGGTATGCCCGCCCAACCAGCGGTAGTGGGTGCCAGGCTCACAAGTTTCAAGTTGGTTTGGGCGGAATTGATAAAAGATCCATGGACAGTATCCACCATCCGGGTCGGGCACAGGTGGTCAATCAAGAACCGCCCTCCAAGGGGTCACTTCTGCGCAACCAAACTTCCTCCTTCCAGAGAGAAAAGGCTGTCCTCGGTCCAGTATATCCAGGACCTGTTAAGGAAACAAGCAATAGTGGAGGTCGCACCATCTCAAAGAGGTCAAGGTTTCTATTCCCCACTCTTCCTGGTAAGGAAAAAGTCAGGGGACTTTCGTCCCGTCCTGGACCTAAACAAACTCAACCGGTCAATTCGGGTAGAAACATTCAGGATGGAGAGCCTTCAATCAATTCTCCAGGCGATAAATCGGGGAGATTGGATGCTCTCAATCGATCTTCGAGACGCATACTTACATATCCCGATTCATGCAGAGTTCCAGAGATTCCTCCGATTTACGATAAACAGCTGGCACTTCCAATTCCGAAGTCTTCCGTTTGGAATTTCCACCGCACCCAGGACGTTCATGAAAGTCCTTTTGCCCGTGATAGCCCACTTGAGAGAGAGGGGATTAAGAGTCCACCATTACCTGGACGACATCCTGCTTCTCTCGGACAACAAGGAATCTCTCATCCAGCATCGGGGAATCCTGGTCTCCACCTTACAGTCTCTAGGGTGGCTGATAAACTGGGAGAAAAGCAGTATCCATCCCACTCAGAGAATGGTCTTTTTAGGGGCCGAGCTGGACACGAGAGAGAACACGGTGGAGCTTCCAGAGGAGAAGATTCCTCCCCTGATTCAGAAGGTGAAGAAGGCTATCTCGGCCAAGAGGCTACCAGCCAGAACATGCCTCAGTATCCTGGGCTCTTTGGCATCCACCATTCCGATGGTTCAGTGGGCGCAGTGGAACTCGAGGCCTTTCCAGATTGCCTTCCTGCGCCAGTGGAACGGGATTTCAATGTCCCAGTCGATTCACATCCCTCAGGAGGTGAAGCAATCATTGCTGTGGTGGACTCGGCCTCGCAACTTAAGAAGGTGCAAGAACATTATCACCCCTCACCAGGAGACGGTGACCTCAGATACCAGTCTGCAGGGGTGGGGAGCTCACCATCAGCACTTTGCGGCTCAAGGCCGCTTGCCATTCAGAGCACAGGACACAGTGTCAAATGTGTTAGAAATGAGAGCAGCACTCCAGGTGCTCCTGTCCTTCAGCTCCCTCTTGAGAGGAAGACATGTTCTTCTGAGAATGGACAACAAGGTTGCGGTTGCTTATGTCAACAGGCAGGGGGGCACCAGAAGCAGGTCCATGATGCAGGATGTCCGTCCTGTCTTAGAGTGGGCACAAGTGAACCTGTTAAGCCTAAGGGCAATCTATGTTCCGGGAGTCCAGAATGTGCTGGCCGACTCGCTGAGCAGGAATTTCACCTCCAACCACGAGTGGTCTCTGAACCCACAGGCCTACGCCCTCATATCCCGGACTTGGGGTTTACCAGAGATAGACCTGGCGGCAACCCCAGAGAATGCGAAATGCCGGAGATTCCTATCAAGAATACCATTCCCTTCGGCGGAGGGGACGGATTGTCTCCTGCACCCCTGGAACTTCCAGCTGGGATACATCTTCCCTCCAACTCCTCTCATAGCGAGGTTTCTCCTGAGACTCAAGGAGTCATCGGCACTGGTGGTGGCAGTGATTCCCTTCTGGCCGAGGAGGCCATGGTTTACCACTCTGATGCAGCTGAATACGGCAGATCCCCTGCCCCTTCCGTTGTCGTCAGACCTACTCTCCCAAGGTCATCTTCTTCACCCGAACCCGGAGAAGCTACATTTGATGGCTTGGAGACTGAAAGGGCTAGGTACCTAGAGCAAGGCTGTTCCCAGAGGGTAGCGGATACCCTTCTCCAGGCCAGGAGGCCTACCACAAATAATACTTACAGGCGAGTCTGGGAGAAGTTTACCGCCTTCGCTCAACAGCAAGGTTGGAACCCATCCTCACCATCGGTGTCACAGGTCCTGGAGTTTCTTTAGTTAGGCCTAGAGAAGGGCCTTAGGTCAAGTACCGTAAAGGTCCAAGTCTCGGCCCTGTCCGCCTTGACAGGAGTCAGATGGCCGCAAGATCCCCTTGTGGTTCAGTTCCAAAGGGCCTGTCTAAAGCTGAGGCCGCCTAGGAAACCTTCCTTCCCAGTCTGGGACCTCTCAGTCGTACTGGAAGCTTTATCTAAGGAGCCGTTTTTTCCTAATGAGAACATATCCTTATGGGATCTGACGCTGAAAGTCTCATTCCTGATAGCCATAACATCGGCTAAGAGGGTGTCAGAGATGCGAGCCTTAATGGCCAGTGATCCATATCTGATTGTATTGCCAGACAGGTTAATCTTGAAACCTTCGGACCGGTTCATCCCCAAGGTATCCTCGTCCTTTCACTTCAACCAGGAGATTAACCTTCCGGCCCTCAGTACGGAACAAGGCGACCCTCACCCTCTGGACGTCAAGGGTAATGTCCTGCAGTATCTTTCAGCTACCAGATCCATCAGGAAGACCAAAAGTCTCCTAATCATTCCACATGGATTCAAGAGAGGTCAAGCGGCATCCTCACGCACAATTGCGTCATGGCTGGTGAAGACCATCAAAAAGGCCTACTCACTAAGCAATCATCAAGTACCTGAGGGCTTAAGGGCACACTCCACTAGGGCAGTGGCAACCTCCTGGGCAGCATATTGTCGAGTCTCGGCGGAGACAATTTGCAGAGCGGCCACCTGGTCTTCCAGGAGCACCTTTATGTCCCATTACAAGGTGGATTCCGCCTGCTTATCCACGGTGGATTTCGGAAGATCCGTTATCCAGGCCAATTCTTCTGTTCTTTGTTAATAAACTTAGTTTGAATTCCCACCCAGTCTTTGCGAGTTACTCCCCAAAGTGTATGCTGCCATGATGCGACAGGAAAACGGAAAATTGTATACTCACCTTTCTGTAATTTTCCTTTCCTGTCGTATCTTCATGGCAGCATACAATCTCCCACCCGTCTGAGGTGATATATACAGAGAATACTGGGGCGGGGGCCATCTTTATAACTTATAGCTATGTGGTCCTATCAGGTTGTGAGGGGCGGAGTCACAACCCAAAGTGTATGCTGCCATGAAGATACGACAGGAAAGGAAAATTACGGAAAGGTGAGTATACAATTTTCCGTTATTTTTGCCTCTCTGTTAGCAGATTCTGATGAATCAGTTTCTATTGGGACGGTACTCTTTGAGCTATTCTCTGGATACATATACTTGAGACGAATCTCCCTGCAAGACAGTGAGATTCGCTCTCTTTATTTGCTATCTGTAGAACCTTGTTTGTGTCCTGAAGAAGCCTCACGGCGAAACGCATAGATACACAAGGGCTCACTGCACATTATGTATTAGTATACATGATTTTTAACCTTTCCCTAATGTTCTATTTGTTTTCAATAAATATTGTTATTTTTCATACCTCTTTGTTGTTTCCTATGCCTTCAAAGTCCGACTTACAGTAGGTTTACTGTAATAGTACTCCTTTTTTTTGTAAGGAATATGAATTTATCCGAAGTTACAAATTATCCGAAATAACGAACGTCGCATCTAAACAAATGGAACGGAACAAATTAATAATAAATAATAGTAATATAAAGTTTTTATTATTGTTGTTATTTATTATTATTAATTCATTTCATTCCATTCGTTTTAGATACGGCATTCGTTAATTTGTAACTTCGGATACATTCGTATTCCTTACGTTTACTAACAGCCAAATTTGGAAGGAAATTCCAATACCTATAATTTGATAGTTAGTTATTATTTCAGGTTTTCAGATTTTCGAATTTCGCATTTATGAATTTTCAAATTTTCGAATTTTCGAATATTTCGAATTTAGGAATATTCGGAAAAATTTGTTAAAAGGGTTTTCGTTAATTTGGATGTTTCCGAATGAACAAATTTGTCGAAATTCGTTAAAAAAACAATTTGAAACAAAATGCACATGTCTACAATTTCATGAAAAATAGATTACAGGGCCAATAAGTAACGGATGTGTATGGATTATTTTTGAAGAATACGGATATCACTGAGTGTCGCTGGAATGTCTGTACAGCGTAGAGCAGGTTGGTCCTCTTAAGACATAACATTTGTAGGTAATAATAATAATTATAACCATCAATCATAGCTGTTTACTAAACACACGTATATCACAGGAATGGGTCAAAATGTCAGCCGGTCAACGGAGATTTTCAGGTTTCTCAACATATATGAGAAATAATTAGAAACACTCAATGGCTTATGTGATGATAATGACCGATATCTGCCCCCATCCGACTAAGAAGGGAAAAAACCGGCACAACATGCCTAGCAGTACCCCTGCCACACATTCTGTCTGGTGGTTGTAACATAGGGGCAAAGATAAAGCCACATCCACCATTGAGATGTGGACCACCTCAGGGACCTGCATGTCATGAGAGTTGGAAGATAAGGCTGTAAGCCTCTTGGGGCAAAAAAAGGTTGGGCGATTTCTATTCTGGCACCCCAAAATAGTTACACATTGCGCCCCCCCCCCCCATTCTAACACTGAACTTAGTTACATCACAACCATCTTTCATTTCCATTAATGTCCATCCAAACCCATTGCCTACATTGGCCATCCACCTCAACACTCCTTCCATATGCCCATATCACGTCCCAAACCTCACCTCTTGCATCCGGCCATTTATTTTCAAAAGGGATTACCTGGAAAGTTTAAGAGATTTTAATTTGAAAGAAACTCAGTCCTAAGTAAAAGAGACAAACGAAGGCAGGTGCTTCCATGTAGACACCATAAGATGTCTGCATTAGCTTCACCCATGCTCTTTACGGCCCAGATCCACTGAGGATGTCTCCAAAAGTCCTGGTTATTGGTTGCTCGGGACAGGGGTCGGAATTTTTGGCGGGGGGAGGGGATTATGTCCCTGTGTGGGTATTTCTTGAAGCTCCATCGGTGTGTGTGTGTGGGGGGGGGTGAAGGAAACTGAGGACACTAATGTGAAAAGGGGGGAGGGGCTGAAGACTCTGATGTGAAAGGGTGGTTCTTGAGGATGTTGTTGCAGAAGGGGGAGGACTCTGATGTAGAAGGGGGGAACTAAGGACTCCAATGTTAAAAGGCCGTGATGGGAAAGTGGGGGGTGGGGAGGTGGTTGAGCTCTGATGTAAGAGGGGGACTGAGGACTCTGATGGGGAAACATGGAATGGGAGGAACTGAGGACTCTGATGTGAAAGGGTAGTTCTTGAGGATGCTGTTGCAGAAGGGGGAGGATTGAGGACTCTGATGCAGAATGGGGGAACTAGGATGTTAAAAGGCCGTGATGGGAAAGTGTGGGGGTGGGGAGGTGGTTGAGCTCTGATGTGAAAGGGGGAACTGAGGACTCTGATGGGGAAACATGGAATTGGGGGAACTGAGGGCTCTGATGTGAAAGGGTGGTTACCAAGGATGCTAATGTGGAAGGAGAAGGACTGTGGACTTTGATGTGAAAGGGTTTGATGGGAAAGTGTGTGGGGGGGGGGAACTGAGATCTTTGATGTCAGAGGGGGGGAATGAGGACTCTGATGGGGAAATGTGGAATGGGGGGGACTGAAGACTCCGATGTGAAAGAGGGGGGAATGAAGACTCTGATTTAAAAGGAGGAGGCTGAGGACTCTGATGTGCAAATGTGGAATGAGGGGGACTGAGGACTCTAATGTGAAAGTGGCGGGGGTAACTGAGGATGCTGAAGTGGAAGGGGGGGTGACTGACTGAGGACCCTAATGTGGATGGCGGGGGACTTTGATAAGGTGGGTGACCCCATTTTAGATTGGGGCTGCTTTGAGGTTTTGCACGCTGTTCTTCATAAAATCAAATGAGAACTGTCTACAAAGCCAACGCGTTTCAGGGTGTAAGCCCTGCCACCTTCATCTGGGTTTGACTTGCACTATGAAATGGACAAACGCTTGTTAGCAGTTGGTTGTTGCAGCCGCAGTAGCACAAAGTCACCAAGATGACATTGAGATGACTGTTACACTAATAAATTACACTGTGACAATAAACAGGCAGCACAATCAGTCAGATTAATAAATCTTCTCTGCCATTTCTTCTTTTTTTTTTTTGGTGTTCCTCTTTTTCAGTCAATAACTGGGTTGTGAAATCATCATCAGGACATCCCGGAAAACACTTCTTAGTTGTGCAACATGTTTGCTCGGAAAGGGGGAAGTGATTTCTGAGGCTGAGATTCTTTTCAGAAATACTGAGATACGAGGCTTGCCATTTTCTATGATTGACTGCCACTCCAAGGCGTGCGTTTACAAAAGAAACGTCCAGGTTTTTCATCCTGTGAAACTGCATGTACATTCGTTCTGTGCCATCGGGGACAGAAACTGAATGTTAATAGGCTATTTTCTCTCCAGGAAAATGTTACGCATTCATAAACAGAGTGGTTCAGGAAAATACAGCATTATGGCCACTAGATGGCGTCGGCGATCATAGCAAAAAAATAATTTATTTCCTTTGATGATCATCTCCATCTAGTGGCCATAATGCAGTATTTTCCTGTTTCACACCACATGAAGAATAACATTCAACCTGGAGAGAGAATAGCCTGACATTTAATTTTGGCAAATAGCTCTATGCATTTTTCTTTTATAGAAATACACCCCCACCCCCAAGTGTCTGGCAGCACAAGGTCATATGGTGTTCAATGTTAAAGCAGAATTTTGGTAGGCAGGAATTAGATAATTTCTCTGATCCCTCTGGGTGATTGTGAGGGCCACTTTCAGTCAGCTCCAGCTATTGCTTATATCTTCTCATGTCATCCATAAAATATCAGGAAATTTGCAAAAACTCCAGCCAAAGGGTTTTTTTTTTTTTTGGGGGGGGGGGGGGGGGGGGGGATGGAGCAAAGAAGAATTAGAACAGTTCTTTTCAACCAACAAGGCAAAGGGGGCCTCAACTGTGTTCCATGATGGCCATAAGGGGCTGCACATTATATTCAGTATACAAACTGCTCCATTTATTCAAAGTCCCACCTAGGGTTTCCACCTTTTCTTCAAGCCAAACCCAAACACTTTAGCAGTGCACGCCTATTTATTTTATGGGGAAACTCTGATGTAAGGGGCTTTCTGCTCACCAAAGCTCCCAGCATTTCCCCTTAAATCAGGGTTCCCAAAGGCCCCCCCCCCCCCGTACATCAGAGTCCACAGGGCACCCCTTATATCTGAGTCCCCCTTATCTTAGTGTACACAGTCTCTCAGAGGCAGGAGAGAGAAGGGAGGAAAGGGGGAGACTCCAGACATTGGATGGTCAGCTCACTCACCCGAGAATGGAGGCTCAAGCACTGATACCTTTCATCCACAATATATCTGGCAGCTGCTTAACTTCAATTTTCCAGCCCACGCATTCCCTTTCCCGAGCACAGAATACCGGGGATTGGAGTGTGGATGGGCAGACAGAGGGGTAAGGGCAGGAGGGAGCAGGAGGAGATCAAGCCCTCTCTCTTCTCCTGTCCATGCTTAGGGGTGGTTGTGGTATTTAGGTATTTGGAGAATCACAGTCCATTCTCAATAATGTGTCGGGGTTTCAGGAGGTCTGAAACTCGGACACACGATTCCAAACCCAGACTCTCTGGGGGAATCCTGGACGGGTGGCAACTCTAGTCCCACATCCTTCTAAAATGTAAGATAAAATTGCGGGTGGGTATAAAGTTAAATATAGAAAATGTGCCTTTGTCTCATTCCTGGATTTCAGCTTTAAGGAAGAGGGCCACAATGAATAAGCAAACCTTGCCTAAGGTGCAAGGTCCACTTTAAGTCAACCGCTCGATCAAAAACAAAGAAATAATATTTTATTTCTGCCTGATTTCCCATGGAGAAACTTTTTTTTACTTACTGTCCTAATGCAGGGAAACATGCCCAAGAAAAACAAGATATTGGGTGGTAAGGAAGGTTTAGAACCTCCATGAGTATTGTATTACTTTTTTTAGGGAGACTGGTGAAGGGTTAGAACCTTTGGCCCATGGAAGATTTTTCTTCACGTCTTGTCTTAGCGACAGGAAATCTCTCAAAAACAGGCCCATGAAAAAAAAAAAAAAAAAAGGGGGTCATCAGGAAGGTTTAGAACCTCCATGAGTATTGTATTACTGTTTTTTTAGGAGAGACTGGCGAAGAGTTGGAACCTTTGACCCATGTATGAACTTTTTTCACTTCCTGTCTTAGTGAAGGGAAATCTCTCAAAAGCAGGCCCAAGAAAAAACATATTGGGTGCTAAGGAAATTTTAGAACCTCCACAAGTATTGCATTCATGTTTTTGAGGGAGAATAGCGAAGGGTTGGAACATTTCGTCCATGGAGGAATTTTTTCACTTCCTTTGTCCCATGGAGGACTTTCCTTCACTACCTGTCTTAAAGGGGTTGTAAACCCTAGTTTTTTTTTTTTAAATAACAAACATGTCATACCTCCACTGTGCAGTTCGTTTTGCACAGAGTGGCCCTGATCCTCTTCTTCTGGGGTCCCTCAGCGGTGCTGGTGACTCCTCCCTGAACCTCCACAAGAATTGCATTAATGTTTGAGGGACACAGGCGAAGGGTTGGAACCTTTCATACATGGAGGAACTTTTTTCACTTCCTGTCTTAGTAAAGGAAAATCTATCAAAAACAAGCCCAAGAAAAAAAAAATCTTGGGTTGTAAGGAAGGTTTAGAACCTCTGTGAATATTCCATTAATGTTTTTTAGGGGGACTGGCCAAGGGTTGGAACCTTTGGCCCAAGAAGGAACTTTTTTTACTTTCTGTCTTAGTGAAAGAAAATGTCTCAAAAGCAGGCCGAAGAAAAAATATATCTTGGGTCATACGGAGGGTTTTGAACTTCCATGAGTATTGTGTTACTGTTTTTGAGGGAGACTGGCGAAGGGTTGGAACCTTTCATCCATTGAGGAACTTTTTTTTACTTCCTGTCTTAGTGAAGGTAAATTTCTTAAAAACAGGCCCAAGAAAAAACATTTGGTTGTAAGGAATGTTTAGAACCTCCACAAGTATTGTATTACTGTTTTTGATGAAGATTGGTGATGGGTTGCAACCTTTGGCCCAAGGATGAACTTTTTTCACTTCCTGTCTTAGTGAGAAGAAATGTCTCAAAAGCAGGCCCAAAAAAAAAAAAAATCTTGGGTTGCAAGGAAGGTTTAGAACCTCTGAATATTCAATTAATGTTTTTGAGGGGGACTGACCAAGGGTTGGAACCTTTGGCCCAAGGAGGAACTTTTTTTACTTCCTTAGTGAGAGAAAATGTCTCAAAAGCAGGCCGAAGAAAGAAAATATCTTGGGTCATACGGAGGGTTTTGAACTTCCATGAGTATTGCGTTACTGTTTTTGAGGGAGACTGGCGAAGGGTTGGAACCTTTCATCCATTGAGGAACTTTTTTTCCTTCCTGTCTTAGTGAAGGTAAATCTCATAAAAACAGGCCCAATAAAAATGATATTTGGTTGTAAGGAATGTTTAGTACCTCCACAAGTATTGTATTACTGTTTTTGATGAAGACCGTGATGGGTTGCAACCAAGGATGAACTTTTTTCACATCCTGTCTTAGTGAGCAGGCCCAATAACAAAAATATCTTGGGTCATGCGGAAGCTTTAGCACCGTATTGTGCTACTGTTTTTGAGGGGGGCTGGTGAAGGGTTGGAACCTTCGGCCCTTGGAGCACTTTTCTTCCCTTCCTTTGTTAGGGAAATTTCTCAAAAACAGGCCCAAGGGGAAAAAAAATCTTGGGTAGTAAGGAAGGTTTAGAACCTCTGTGGGTATTGTATTACTGGTTTTGACAAAGAATGGTGAAGAGTTGGAACATGTGGCCCATGAAGGATTTTTTTCACTTTCTTTCTTAGGAAAGTCTGCCAAAAAACTATCCAAGAAAAACAAAACAAAAAAACAAACAAACAAAAAAAAAACACCCTCCATCCCTTCTCCACACTATCCAAAGCTCAAAAAGTTTTTGGCTGGCATTTCATTGTAGCCATGTATGTTCCTCCCATCTAGTTCATATACATTATCTCTGTGCATGGCTATCTCTCGGGCCTTCAAAAAATATTGACTTTGTAAACTGAAAGGAACAGCAGAGCTGCGTACATAACAATTAGCAATTAGACCTCTGATAATCAGCACTTAAATATCAGTGGAGCCTAATCAGCATATCAGCCCATTTCCATTCATATGGATGGCGTAGATTCCTTCTCGCGTGACGTCCAAATGAATAAATGAAGGCCAAAACGAGAGGTCGCAGTTCATGGCATAACAAAGGAGGAGCGCATTCTCTCCCATTCAATGAAAAGATCACACTTTGCATATAGAACAAACAGATTTTATTATCCCTGAATGTCAGACATGGAAATGTGCACAAAGCGGAGGAGGAAGCAATGAATTAATACATAAAATTTCCAGCCCAAGGTCCCAAGGCTCTAAGGCTCTTATCCCCCCCCGCAATTATAGGAACTGCAACTTTCTTAGGTGCAAAAAAAAAAAATATGTGCAAACAAATATAAATAAGATTAGGATAAATTATGGAGTATTTAAAGATCACTGCGTATCACAAATGTGATTGATAAAATATGTTGTGTCCGGAGCGATCGTCTAAACATCTCCCTTATTAGAAATAAAATAGCGAAAGCAAAAAAGCTGCCTCTTTTAAAAAGATAAAAATAATAATAAACAAATATAGCCACGCATCATATAAAATAGAAAAGCAAGCACGCAGACAATGAATATTACTAGATAATAATTAGTTCATAGCAAAGGATGTGGATAAGCTTTTATAGAAATTGGCAAAAAAAATTGGGGAAAGTGCTTCTTTGCCATTTTTTGATGGTTGGAAATCCAAAACATAAATTTTGTTTATTTATTTATTTATTTATTTTACAATCCTTTTTTATTTAAAGGAATAATAAATTAATGCAGTGGCCAACGTTCTTTTAATAATTCATTCAAGTTTTGATAAGCTGTATATCACAGGTCTGGAAATGTTGTAGCCGTCTACTACTGGAAGCCACTTTTGAATTCTGAAATTTATTGAATTTAGTTTTTAATGCAAAGACAGAATTCCTCCCTTTCATGACAAGAGCCCCCCCCCCCCTTTTTGGAGCATTCCAAACAGAAGTGAGATTTAATGGCTCTACTGTTCAATTTGTTAAGCTGATATTACGGGAAGGGGGGGAACCAATTAAAAACATTTACATAGACTTGCAAACATTTTTATGTTAAATTTTCAGTTTATTAGCAGCGCTAAACTATGACCGTGTTTCCTGCAGTTCTTAAAAATGGTAAGCTTTGATGATAATTATTTGTGAAAAAGAAAAAAAAAGCTTTGATGATGATACTGCACAAATTATTGAGTACTAACAGAAAAGGAAAAAGCAAGAAGCAGATACTTCAAAGAAAAAAAAAAAAAAATCCAGATTAACAAAAAAAAAAGGGAGTATGCAGGAAATCCAAGAAGCAGATACTTCAAATAAAAAAAAACACGAGAGAAAAAAAAAATCCTGATTAACTAAAAAATAAAAAAATTGGGAGTATGCAGGAAATCCAGTGCGCTCCAAACTTCCTTTGTTGCACTGAAAGTCCAACCAGCATAGTCAGCGTTGCCTGCTGGACTACAGAACTCAACCCCTGTTGGGTGTTTTCCCCACACACTGTCGGGGGGGGGGCACAGTTCCTATTGATGCAGGCTTTCCCCCCAAGAACTACATATCCCAGGAGCCTTTTCCTTGTACATAGAAAATTTTACAAGCCCGGTGGTGTCACAGGGAGTAAAAAAAAATCTGGATAAAAAAAAAAAAAGGATTAAAAGCCATTTCTCACTACAGGAGGCCAAGGGAGAAGAAAAAAAATAATAATGCTGGGACATGATCTAGCAGGGGGGGAGAAAGAGGTTTTGGGGGTAAATTTGGGGATTATCTGGACATACTCTTTAAAGGAGAAGTCCTAATATACTGTAAATATATCCGATTACATGCCTCTATATTTGTTTTAACCATGACCATTGGGGTTTTAGGCTTTCTGGTAGTTGTTAATAACCAGCATTAAGTACATAGCTGGACAGCCCAGTTAGTGTTGAGAACATTAACTACTGATGTTTATCCATGGCCAGGGACACGACGGTGTCTTGCGCACACACATTTGCGTTTTCGGAGAAATAGAAATAAAACACTCGCGTTATACATAAAACACTCGTGTTACAAAACCTAGAACTTCAACACTTCCGGATCCCATGAGCTTTACCACCACTGATGTATGGTCTTCTCCAGAGTACAGACCATCGTGTACATTGAGGCCCTCACTACTGGCCGACCAGCCTGATCTCCAACGTGATCAGAAGACATCGGTGTTGATGGCAGCTTTTAAGATGACAGGTGGCCGATAATCTATTGGATCACCAAACAGCGCATCCAAAAACACAATGCAACCGTAAAAACAAAAAAAAAGTGTCGAGGCCTATCATTTTATGTTTTTTTTTGTTTTTTTTGTTTTTTTTATTAATATTGCGCAATTCTGTCCCTTTTGCTTATGTTGGCCAAAGACCAGCTGTCCAGTCCAGCCTGACCATTTGGCAGCAGTAACAGAATTATATATTATTTTTTTTAGTATCAATTATTTAAATAAAATTCAGGATTTTTTACCCACCATCTATACAGCACTTTAACACAAATAAGAAGAACTTAAAAACGTATAGACATTACCGTAGAGCTGGCAAGCCAGTCCATCCAGTTAAAAAGTCTACATTAACCTTACACTTGAACCTAAAACTTAAACATGAGCGTCTTCCTTTATTAATCAATTGTTGCCTCCTTTGTCACTGCAGTCCCATTTACTATTACTATTAGATACCTGTCGATCCTGCTAGTTTTCCCGCCCTTTAATAAAATTCTGACCATGCCAACCACGAAAGCAGATCTGGTCAGCATGGTCAGTTCGTGTGCTTGGTCTTCTTCACTGGAGTTACAGGATGGTGTGCAGATGCACAACGTGCCTGTATTATAATAGTTAAGCTTTGCCGCCATATCCCAATCCCCCCCCCGTCATTTACCCTCGCCCTGCTCTCTTTGATTGACTGTAGCCCTTAGCATGGACCCTGGCTGTCAAAACTACAGCAGGGCATGGCCCAGAGTGAGCAAAAGCAAGCAGATGGTCCAGAATGGGCTCTCTTACTGATAGTTGCCATTTTAGAAACTTATGCCTACTGTTGTGTAAGTCTTAATTCGGGTGTCTGCCCATTTAAATTGTTGGTGCACCCCCACTCAGGGGGCAGGGGGGGGGATGAAAAATAAAGAGACTGTCTGACCATGCAATAACAAACAGTATGCTATTGCAAAAAAATTTCTAAATTCAAATTCAAATTCTATCTAGATATATATATATATATATATATATATATATATTTTTTTTTTTTTTATTCTTTAGAACATTTTTATTGAATTTTTAATTCTATCTATCTATCTATCTATCTATCTATCTATCTATCTGTCTATCTGTCTATCTGTCTATCTGTCTATCTATCTATCTGTGTATTTTATATATATATATATATATATATAAATATAAATATATATATGTGTGTGTGTGTGTATAGATAGATAGATAGATAGATAGATAGATAGATAATTTTTATTTATTTTTTTGCTATTTGAATTTAGAAAGTTTTTAGCAATAGCATACCGTTTTAATCGTCAATAACATAAAAAAGGAATGAATATAAAAAATTTAAAGAAATAAATATATATATATTCCAAAAGAGAGAACGGCACTCACGGGTCTTGATTGGTGAACGCACAACGCATAATGAAGGTTTTATTTAGACGTTTGGAAGCATCGAACTCAAATCTTCATTATGCGTTCACCTTTCAAGACCCGCGAGTGCCTTTTGGATTATATGCAATACAGTTTTTGCTGTGCTCCCGGGCCCATTTTTTTATCTCCGATACGTGTGCAGTGGCAACCATTGGATAATATTTTATTTTTATTTTGTAAAAAAAATGTATAATTTTTTTATTTATTTTTTTTAAACGTTACTGGTACTGGCATTTTTGAATATTTATTCCAACAGTATACTGTGATTTTATTGGCGTCACAAATATATTTTTTTAGGCTTTTAGGCTCTACAGCAGGCTCGTGACATTTGTCCAGCCCTGTGGAATTACAGCTTTGATTGGAAAGACGGCTAATTAAGGATGCAAAGAAATGTTGTCTTTGTTAATTTATGCACCAGGTGATTCAGCATACAGCGGCTCTAGGCTGGGAAAAATACACAGATCAATCCCAGCAGTTCCTGATCTGGAATCACCTTCAGCAAACATGGCAGTGACCCGTCTGGGTGACGTATAATCGTTTAATGGTAAACTGGACAGTCCTGTCCATATATTATATTTTATATATATATAGATATATATATATATATATATATCTATCTATATATATATATATATATATATATATATATCTATCTATGACATACATACACCTATAGGACAAACAGAGATTTGTCACCTGATTTTGCCAGGATCTATAAAAAGCAAAGAGTATAAAAAAGTGAACAAAGCAAAAAAAGCTCTAGCAAAAGGTAAGCATTTAATAATCTTCAATCTATATGAAAATTTAAACCGCCGTTTGGGCCGAAATAAAAACCATTTTGTGTGGAGAGGGGGGGGGGGGAGGGCAAATCTGTAGCGCTTACGCACTGGGGAAGGGGCGGGTCCTAGCGGCGGATGGCAGGTATCTGATTGGCCTCTGAGGACAGAGGGATCGTGCAAGGCTCGAGAGGCCACCGACAGCCTGAAAAAGTGCAAGTGCAACAGTACACTCATGCATACACACACACACACAACACAACACATAATGCTTTACTCTAATGCACAACTGCATCTTAAAGGGTCAGTCCACTCAAAGCTGACAGTTCAGTTTTCAATGGAGAGGAAGATATTCCTGTCAGAGTTGACATCTCAGTTCCCATGCAAGGAAGTCTCACTTATGCTGTGGCATTTAAAAAAGAATAAATGCAGACTCTTGGCAGTAAGAGTGAGACACCTTTCTAATAGCCATGACAAGTGGACTAACCCTTTAAGTTTTTTTTTTTTGTTTTTTTTTTTTTGGGGTTTAGCCTCCAGGGTAAAGTATGAGGCTAGTGGGTTTTCAAGTACGGAATCAGTAAAATGCAGATTTGTATTCCCGTTGATAAAGTGTTCCATTGAAGGGCCAGGTCTGATTATCTGTGCTGGTTGTCCAGGGTCTCCCCTTCAGTGAAGAGGATAAGAAAAAGACCCTCACAAAATTCCTGGAAAAGTTTTTGAAAAATCTGCATCCCTCGGTAAACTCCACGGCCGATGGCCAAAAATCCATTGAAGACCATCTTCCAAATCCCGGCCATCCCTGGCAATCGCTCCATTTGTGGAGACATCTGTGTGTTGTGCTGGGTGAAGACATGTGGGCCTCCTCTGTCTGAAGTCCAAGACCTTGGTTCACTAGAGCTTCTTAAGGCGGTTGTACATTTCACGCTTGCTCTTGTCACCGGCCCAGGTCCTGCTCTTGCTGCGGAAGAGCTTCAGGTGTTCTCTAAAGTCCTTGTGGTCCATGGGGCGGTAAGCCTGGGGCTCACATTGTGTCTGCAGGCAAGATGGAGGACAGACGTTAGACATAATGACATTCAGCAGAGGACATCATACATGGGCAAATCTGTACACAATTCTACCTATGCCATAACTGGACCAGTAAGAAGTCATAAAACAAAAATAAACACCTGACAGGGGTTCTAACCCTGGCTCACTCTATTAGAAAGAATTTCCACTGCAGTCTACGGAAGGGAGAGAAAGTCATGGACCAGAATAAAAGATTCCTCAAGGACAATGTGGTTTGAAGGTCCTGAAGAAGTCCCCCTTCTTCGGGCTGAAGAGGTTCAAAAGTATGAAATCTGGACCAGACAAGCTAAAGCAATACACAGGGCTCCCAACAGAACCATCAACATTAGCCTTGTTGTTGATACCATTTTGGTCCAGATTTTGGACTTTTGATCTTTTTCAGCCCTGCAAAAGGAGAACTTAACCCCAAATGTGTTGGCTTTTCTATTTTATTTTAGATCCCCCAAAGAAAAGCCAACATGTTTTGTGGTTAAGTCTTCTTTCAGGGCTGAAGTCTGAAATCTGGACCAGACAAGCTTGAGCGAGTCAAAGGGCCCCCAACAGAACCATCAGCATTAGATTACCTGTTCTGTTGATACCATTGTCTGGTCCAGATTTCACAATGTTGATCCTTTTCAGCCCTGAAGGAGGACTTAACCCCAAAATGTGTTGGCTTGTCTTAGGTATTTTATTTAAGATCCCTCAAAGAAAAGCCATCACGTTTTGGGCTTAAGTCCTCCTTCTTCAGGGCTGAAGAGGTTCTGAAATCTGGACCAGACAAGCTAGAGTGAGGTACAGGGCCCCAACAGAGCCATCAGCATTTGATTATTCATGCTGTTGATACCATTGTCTGGTTCGGATTTCATACTTTTGATCCTTTTCAGCCCTGAAAAAGGAGGACTTAACCCCAAACGCATTGTCTTTTCTAAGACCTCCTTCTTCAGGGCTGAAGATCAAAAGTCTGAAATCTGGACCAGACAAGCTTGAGCGAGCCACAGGGCCCCCACTAGAACCATCAGCATTAGATTACCTGTTCTGTTGATACCATTGTCTGGTCCAGATTTTACAATGTTGATCCTTTTCAGCCCTGAAAGGGGACTTAACACCAAAGCTTAACACCAAATGTGTTGGCTTTTCTTTATTTTATTTAAGATCCCCCCAAAGAAAAGCCAAAGCTTTCTGGGGTTAAGTCTTCCTTCAGGGCTGAAGTCTGAAATCTGGACCAGACAAGCTTGAGCAAGCCGCAGTGGCCCCAACAGAACCATGAGCATTAGAAAATCCATTCTGCTGATACCATTGTCTGGTCCAGATTTCAGACTTTTGATCCTTTTCAGCCCCGAAGAGGGACTTAACACCAAAACATGTTGGCTTTTCTTAGGGAGCTCTTAAATAAAATACCATTCTGGGCTTTTATATGCGGAGTGGCATTTTTATCCTATCTGCAAATTTGAGTTGGGTGGTACTCCTGTCCTTCCGGTCTATACACTGACCTGATAGCTGGGGAAGAAGTCCTTGTAGCCTCCCTTCAGTATGTACAATTCTGGGTAATGGAGTTTTGGGTACTCATTGCCGTTCCTGTCCTGTTTTCTAACATAACGGCACCTGTGAATGACACCAGGAAAAGGTTAAGGATCAGATCTTGATTATATCAGAAGTCTTAAAAGAATCTTTTTACAGCTGCAACAAGAACTTACATGCGAGGCCCACGCTCGGAGGAGAATTCACAGTGGAAGATGATGATGACCCTTTTGTTTTCACTGGTTGGGATAATTGGATTTTTCATGAGAAATTCCTCTATGTCTTGCTCCAGTGGGAGATTTACTGCGCTCTAAAACAGAAACATTTCATGAGAAACCTGCCACTACCAAACATATTGATACAGAACTACATCCAGAGCCCACCAATATATTACTACAGAGCTACTTCCAGAGCCCACCAACATTTTACTACAGAGCTACCTCCAAAGCCCACCAACATTTTACTACAGAACTCCATCCAGAGCCCGCCAACATATTACTACAGAACTCCATCCAGAGCCCACCAACATTTTACTAGAGAACCCCATCCAGAGCCCACCAACTTATTACTACAGAACCCCACCCAGAGCCCACCAACATTTTACTACAGAACCCCATCCAGTGCCCACCAACAAATTACTACAGAACCCCAATCCAGAGCCCACCAACACATTACTACAAAACTCCATTCAGAGCCCACCAACATTTTACTACAGAGCTACCTCCAGAGCCCACCAACATATTACTACAGAACCCCATCCAGAGCCCACCAACACATTACATTACTACAAAACTCCATTCAGAGCCCACCAACATTTTACTACAGAGCTACCTCCAGAGCCCACCAACATATTACTACAGAACTCCATCCAGAGCCCACCAACACATTACTACAGAACCCTCCTAAGAGCCCAACATATTACTACAGAACAACATCCAGAGCCCACCACTACTAACACTTTATTACCATCGAACCCCATCCAGGATCCAGCACTACCAACACATTATTATGGAACCCCATCCAGAGCATGTCATTACCAACACATAGTTACCATGGAACCCCATCCAGGGCCTGCCACTACCAACACATTATCATCATGGAACCCCATCTAAGACCTTACACTACCAACACATTATCATCATGGAACCCCATCCAGAGCCTACTGTCACTCACCTTGATGTGTCCTCCCTCATACTCGTATGGGTATCGGCAATCTACAATGACGCAACGCTCAATGCGATCCCTGTACTTCCCGTTCAGCACGTCATTCATCTGATCAGAGCAAAAAAGAAAAAAAAAATTGAAGAGCAGTTCATAGTGAAACTTGGGAGCATTTAGTAAACTACTATTACTATGTGGAAAGCAATTCAACTAGAGGCACTGATAGGGGGCACAGGCAGTACTGGTGGACTGGGCTCCGTTAGGTCTGCAGTGGGGGGGCCCGGGGCCAGCAAGGGCTGAAAATGGGTGGCAACAAAGGGCCAGTGCACAGAGAACAGTGCAGCATCAGTTTTAATCTCTCCTCTGCTCTCCCCCCCCCCACAATTAATTGACAGTGGGGGAGAGGAAGCTACATGCTGTGACACAATCACTTTCAAACTACATAGGCAAGAAAAAAAGTTTTAGTGCTGGCAATTTTTTTTACACCGAGTTTTTTTGTATGTGCGAGGCTACATGAAAGGTATTCCGGCAACACCAGCAGATGTGTTCCAGGATCGCCAGCGGATGTGTTCCAGGATCGCCAGCGGATGTGTTCCAGGATCCTTGATAAAAACCTGTAACTACTGAGCAGGAAGGCTGTGCTTCCTATATGCATCTTAATGCTTCTTTTCCAAGTTTAACTGACCATCTCCCTGTGGTTAAATGACAAATGTAGGATGATGCGGCAGCAAGATAACTCACCATTTCTGGAGTGATATACTTCAAATCCTGGTGTTTGCCTTCTACTGTCTTCAACAGGTATGTCTGTTCAATAAAAAAAAAAAAAAAAAAGAGTCTATCATCAATACATGCACAAGAGTAGCTTTGGACCTCTACAGTCTGTAAGAATTAATCAGTCGTAGATTTACGTGGTGGAAAGGTCGGCCTACAGGGTTTCAAAGCATGCTGCCTCTTATTAATTGCATCTAGTCCAACTGGTTTGTTTGTCTAAAACCTCCACCGTGCACACGAAAAGGTGCTATTCATACCCAATTCAACACAGCCCTTCAATTATATATATATATATATATATATATATATATATATATATATTTTTTTTTTTTTATTTATTTATTTATTTTTTTTAATCCAAGGTACTCTACTTATCATAGAACTTACAAGGCAAGGAAATTCTAGGACCCTATAGACCACAAACCATGCCCACTATACTTCTGATTTCATGTTCCCGTCTCCTCACCTTAGAAGAATCGCCAATCAAGTCCATCTGGTCACTGTCCAGGACATCTTCAACCGTCGTGAGACACAGAGACTTGGACCGGCCCAGTTTCATTTTCTAGAATAAAACAAAATAAGAAGTCAACGCAATGCCGATAAGGTTCTTGATCACGAAAACAGCTATAAAAATGAAACTTCAGTAGAAAAGAACCAAAAAGGTGATCTGCATTTAAGGGGTTTTTCATTCTGTCCAACCGGTTTTGTGTTTCACAAAGCCCCGCCCTGACATGCCTATTACCTGTGAAGCTTCCTCTGTCACCTCTCTGCTTGTAGTTATTGGACAATGAAGCAGCAGCATCTGTCCTTTTCAATAAGGAAGGGAGGTGACAGCACTGACGCGTTTTACCCACTAGGCTTACACATAGGAGGTGCACTTATTGGGTGAAATGTGTCAGTCAGCAGAGTTGTGTCTGATAAGAGAGATATTGCCTGCCATATCTGATACCAGTTCAGAATTTTTTTTTTAACTTTGGTGCATCCAATTAAGGAGGAACTGCAAATCCAAGTACACCAGCAAGCTAGTCATACAGAATATCCACAATAATTCCAGAGACACACACGTACCGGTTCCTCTATAACAAGCATCTCATCATCAGCTAAATTCTGGTTCTTGTGCCGCTTGGATTTCACCGGCGTATCCTCGTCAACTGGGCGCACCACGCGCTTCAGGATGGGTCGGATCACAGAGATGGGCATAGAGGGCGAGCGGAAGAGGCGGCGACATTTGCTTCTGATCACCAATTCCTGACACGGGCAAGAAAAAAAAAAAAAAGAAGAAGATGAAGGTTACAACAGCCTGATAACACCACCCTCTGGGATTCATCTACCACAATTCAATTAATTGGCTTCCATAAGAAAGCCCATGTCTCAGCTCAGCAGGCTCCAACTATTATGGAAACACCCGCTTTAGGTAGTCATAGTCCAACATATGCATATAATCACACACATAGGTTGGACTTGGACTTGTGTCTTTTTTCAACCTCACCTACTATGTAACTATGTAATGATGTCATTTTTTTTAAAAATTATTGCGATGCACATGCAAGATTTAAAGCAATTAACTGTAGCAGGAACTTACCGAGTCATCTTTCTTCAGTGGACCAGTCAGCAGGTTCTCCATGCCCGACGGCAGGTTTGGCTCCGTCTTAATAAAAAAAGGCAAAACAACAACATAAGTGGCCAGAAGACAAAATTCTATTATAAAACATTGTAATATATAATATTATTATTATATTACAATGTTTTATATTAAAATAATTTTTTTTTTAATTATATTTTATAAATCTATCTATCTATCTATCTATCTATCTATCTATCTATCTATCTATCTATCTATCTCAATGATTTCAATTAGAATTTATTATTATATAATATAGAATAATAAAATCGAATATAAACATTGCAATATATTATTATTATTATTATATTACAATATTTAATATTAAAATGTATTATTAATTATTATTATTATTATATTTCATTATTATTTTATAATATAATATATTTTATATTATATTATATATTACAATGTTTTATATTAGAATGTATTATTATACTTATTATAATAATAATAAGGTAAAATAATACATTCTAATATAAAACATTGTAATATATAATACAATAATATTAAAATTAATAAATAAATAATAATAAATTAATAAATAAATAATAAAATATAAAACATTGGCAATAGCATTTTGGGGGCATTACGAAGAATACAAAAGTATTTGGGGGCATTAGGCAGAATAGAGCGAGCACGTTTTGCTTTGATCAAATGACAATGTTTCATATTTCATTATTATTATTATAAATTGTAATCTAAAACATTGTAATATATAAAATATATTATCTTAGAAAATAATAATAAAATATAAAAACAACAATAATAATAATAATAATAATAATAAATTGTAATATAAAACATTGTAATATATAATAATAAAATATATTATATTATAAAATAATAATAATAATAAGTAATAATACATTTTAATACAAAGCATTATAATATATAATATAATAATAAATAAATAACAAAATATAAAACATTGGCAATAGAATTTGGGGGCATTAGGCTGAATGCACTTTTTGCTTTGATCAAATGACATTCCCTGAAATCTGTGCTTGCCACCACTGTTACCCACCAGTTTTCTAGGTATTGCCACTTCTATCAAGTACCGATGTGAAGCAGTGGGCAAATGTATGTTGGAGTGTGACCACTCCCATCAGCTGGCACAAAAAATAAATAAATAATGTTTAATACCATCACATCATCATCATCGATAATGTCCATGAACCCATCATCATCATCTTCATCCTCATGCACAGAGAAGGTCAGGGAGGATTTGCGTAAGCGGATGGGGCTCTCATCGTCTACCTGAAACTCATTCCTTTCTGGTGAAAACTAAAGAAGGGGAGAATAAAAACACAATGTAAATCATCTCAACATTAAGAGGTCCATCTATAAAGCAGTGAGTTTGACTTTCACCAAATATCCTCGGGTGGTGGAGCCGTGGCTGCCACTTAAAAACAAATGGATCAGGATGGATTCCCCTGCAGTGAACATTTGGAGAATGCCAGATTCTCTGCTTTTTAAATAAGACATCACCAGCACTGCTAGACTCTACAGCCTGCAAACACAGGAAAGGGACACAAAGACCACTTACCATGAGGGTTGGAGCAGAACATGGGCGGGGCTTGAGGGCGTCATCGCTGCGATGTGGGAAGCGAGAAACTGGGCATACAAATGGCCTTTTGAAGAGGAAAACTTCCTGTAAAAGTCAAAAAAAAAAAAAAAAGAATTTAAAAAGTGATCATTGATTGGCCATACCTGCTTTTTTTAATAGACATTTCTTGTTCTCAAGTGCAGTAACCCACAGCAAACAATAGGTGGAGTCAGACCAGTACAAGATGGATTCTTATTGGTTGGTATGAGTTGGGGCACTTAAAGTGAAAGCTTTAATAAATATATAAATAAAACATCTCTGCAAATACATTTCCCCATGTTTTATCCATTACTCTGCCAGAAATCTAATGCACTCCAAACTTGGGCTGGCAACATGGTGCGTGTTCTGCATGGCAACCCCAACCAGCATGGTCAGCCCTGGCTGCCGGACTCCAGAACTCCACCTATCCCTGTCCATACATTCATTTCTTTTCCAGCCTCATCTCCCAAGAGCCAGATTTCACACTGCGCAAGGAAAGGGCTCATGGGATATGTAGTTCTGGGGGTGACTACCACAATATGAACTGACCTCTCAGCAGCTGCCCCTGCAAAAAATGTTACAAGCTTGGTGATGTCACAGAGGCTGCAGTAGGCCCATCCGAGGTCAACGTTAAGTCTCAGAACTAAACCTATTGGCCCCTGAGCCAAAAGAAAAACCCAAATAATTTTTGTTGTTTGTGCCCTGCACTTGTCCTCCTGCTGCTGAAGAAGGCCCGGTGGAGGACATGACTGTGCCCCAGAAATGAACCCACTGGCTCCTGGGCTTGTCCTCCTGCTGCTGAAGAAGGCCGTGGAGGGCATCAATGGGATAGCATTGTGCCCCAGAAATGAACCCATTGGCTCCTGGGCTTGTCCTCCTGCTGCTGAAGATGTCCCGGTGGAGGACATGACAGGGACAGCGTTGTGCCCCAGAAAGGAAACCATTGGCTCCTGGGCTTGTCCTCCTGCTGCTGAAGAAGGCCCGGTGGAGGACATGACTGGGACAGCGTTGTGCCCCAGAAATTAGTCCATTGGCTCCAGGGCTTGTCCTCCTGCTTGCTAGAGAGGGCCCGGTGGAGGGCATCAATGGGACAGAGTTGTGCCCCAGAAATGAACCCATTGGCTGCTGGGCTTGTCATTCTGCTGCTGCAGAGGACCCGGTGGAGGACATCACTGAGGCAGAGTTGAGTCTCAGAACTGAATATATTGCTCTTGGGCTTGACCTCCTGCTGCAGTGAGCTCAGTAAGAGTTCTCTATATTAGAGCATGTTGGATCATTACTGTATCTGCAGATCCTGTCAGTATAACTTACATTCTCCTTGTTGTCTGTTTTGGAGGGGCTGCTTTCCAGGGGGCTGGTGACATCCAAGTCTGAGGTGCTGGAAAGTTTTCTCAGGGCTGGGCTGCCCCCAAGAAGTGTTACCTATAATAAACACAAGAACAAGCAGAGCCGTCAGGACTGAGATCAGAGAGGACAGGAAGGGAGCAATCAACAAAATTATCTCTGACCCCGCCAGGCCCAAATGGTGTCTCTTTTATGGTGGGCTCTGCTGGCAGAGGTTTCCAGATTAAGGCCATATCTGGGAAGGGATCTGATAGGAGAGGACCAGCATATGGCTTCACATTAACCCATCCTCCACAGGGTAACATGATAAGTAATCAATATACTCACCGGCAGTGACTGTCTTCTTCTCAGAGGCAGTTTGAAGCTGCAAAAGGAATGAGAAAAAAAAAGATAAATACAATGTATCATTTTGTGAACAGTTATCAATTACTATTTGTGCAATCATAAAAAAGGTTGCCATTGTTTAAGTATCAAGTCAAACTGGTGTTTTATGAAGATGACCCGCTCAATACTCTCTAGATCAGCCTTTATCAACCTTTTCAACACAGAGGAACCCTTGAAATAACTTTCTGGGCTTGGTAAAGCCCCTACTAAAAATTACTATAGCTACAAAAACCCTTACAGATACCAAAAAAAAAATTAAGATATAATAAGAAATCAATGGTGTCAGTGGGAACTCATCTGAGAGGCAGAAATTGCTCCTTGTTCAATGAACCCCCACAGTAGCAACCTCTGGAGGAACCCTGGTTGAGAAACCCTGCTCTAGGGCTTCAGCTGGGTAAAATTTTAAGTTATTGTAATTTTGTTTGCTGTTATATCCCTATTGAGGAGATTTCTCATCTCACTTTCTGCTCTGGAGATACAGTTGTCAGACAATCTCTCCGAAATGAGTGTAAATCCCTCCTTTGGTAGTGGTTCCCATTGATAGATATCCCCTACACACATATTCTGGGCTCAGCTTTCACAGTTTGGATATCCCCTCACATTTAATCCTGGTGATAATGGTAACTGATAAGGAAAATCAATCGCCCCAATGGGACCAAAGGAATCAAAAAGCCCTCCAACTGAATCAGTGTTATGGTTGGAGGGCTTTTTGATTCATTTGGTCTTTCTCCCCATAACCTGTTTAGTTCTTCTGTCTCGTTGGGTTCCATGCCCTACTGAGTAGAAGCCATGGATTCCATACAAGGCACTGATGATGGTAACTGACTATGCTGTATGCAGACTGGAATAAATATTAGGTTATATTTGCATTATACACCAGCGGTTCTGGATGTGTTGGGGCATAAAGGAATAATTTGCATGGCTCTGCCCAAGAGGAATAATCCTCCTTATTTTTCAGTTATGTGATAGAAAGACACCTGAAGACTTTCTAAGAAGGCTTTATTGCATTACACAATATCAAGGACATCACTTGGGGGTTGAATCTGACTACCCTTCCTTCTCAGGGCTTCCTCATGTGGATCGAAACATTGATCCTACACCATTAGCTTGATTGAGAACTGAAAGTTTTCTACAAGTCTCTCAACACCCCTTTCAGTCCCAAAATAAACTCTTCCTCGAGGCCTAAATGAAGTGTGTCGGTTGGTGTGCCATACTTACTCATTGTTTTGGATCCTGCGTTCAAAAATAGTCTTCTCAAAGCTGCAAGGAAGGAACAAGAAAGCATTAGAAACTGCAGCTGGAACAATAACACTTCCTCTATGTGTTTTTATACTCAGTAAATAGGAAAGAAAGGACAATCTGGCCGCACACATGAAAGAGGAACACGAGAGAAAAGCAACAATGTGCAACAATGTGTAAACACTTAGTAACCCATCTTAAGAGTCTGATCAGCAACAATCCAACTGGCTGTGGTTGGTTATCTATTCACCATACTAAACATCAAAACAAGAAAAATTCTCTCTGTTAGAAGGAATGTTGAAGGAGAAAATGTCAATGTTATTGACCATATCACAAGAAACTCAGCATGGGAGAAGAAGAACATGGTGGATGGACATTGAACCAACTGGTTGTGGAGGGTTATCAGACTCTGCTATTCACCATACTAAACTTCTTAAAATACCAATGTATTTGACACAGATCACAAGAAACTCAGCTGAAATTAACTTTGCAAGCTTGAGGAAAAGAACAAGGTAAAGGAACGGGAGAGGAAGAACAAGGTAGATGGACATTGACCCAACTGGTTGTGGTGGATTATCCAACTCTGCTATTCACTATACTAAATGTCATTCATGCAAAACCACATCTGTTGAAAGGAATATTGAAGAGTAAAACTCAGATGAAGAGGAGCTATGCAAGAATGTGCAAAATAAGGTAGTAAAGGATGGGAGAAGAGGAACATGGTGGATGGACCATGCACAATGACCCAACTGCTGTGGTGGATTATCTGACTCTGCTATTCACCATACTAAACGTTAAATATGCAAACCACATCTGTTGGAGGGAATATTGAAGAAAAAGGCAATTTTTTAGTCATAATGTAAGAAACTCAACTGGAGGGGAACTATGCAAGATTGTGGAAGAGAGCAGGGTAAATAATGGGAAAAGACGAACATGTTTGATGGACAATGACCCACTTGGCTGTGGTGGGTTATCTGACTCTGCTATTTACCAGACTACACGTCAGACATGCAAACATCTGTTGGAAGGGAAACTGGAGAAAATGCTATTTTATGGCCAGAAAATTAGCTGGAGGGGAACTATGCAAAATTGTGGAAGAGAGCAAGATAAAGAACGAGAGGAGAAGAATATGGTGGAGGGAGGACATTCGATAAATGAAATGCAGCCATGATGCAAAGCAGAACATTAATATGCCAAAGGCAATGCCAAATGAAAAGCTATGGCAAAAGCCTGCTAGTGGGCATGGTAAACTGGTATGGGCTATGGTAAACTAAAGGGAAAAGGAGAACATGGTAGACATCCTGGAACTGAAAGAGGCCGTTATATGAAGAAGAACATTAACTCTGCAAAGGACAAGGTCAAATGGAAAGTGATAATGGAAGCAAGGTTCCAAGTTTGAAGTTCACCAATGACTGCAAGTGGTCTTTGGTCAACGTGAGACTCAAGATAGGTCGAGAAACACAATCCCATCCATTCGTAGTGTAAGATTTGTAAGATCACCTTCATGAAACTACCAGTGCAGCACAATGCTGAGAATGCCATATGCTATATAACAGGCCTTTACTAGATAATCCTCTGTGCAAACCTCAGAGAAAGGCAGTAAGCCCATCACTGAAGCCAGTCTTGGAAAGTTTGGCTACTATGGTTGCATACAACATGGCACACCAAAAGATATACCAAATGCTTTTTAAAAAAGGATCACAATGGCTTAGTGGTTAGCACTTCTGCTTTGCAGCACTGGGGTCCTGTGCTTGCATTCTGGCCAGGACACTTATCTACATGGGGTTTGCATGTCCAGGATATAGAAAGAGATCCAAGGCCAATATCCAATATTATAAGTTTCAAGTAAATAAGTAAAGTCAATTATCTAAACATTAAAATTATGGGGGGACATCAGACACAAAGGCGAATTCTGAGTTGGGAGAGGGGCTGAGGTATCTTGGAATGTTACAGGTGATAACATTTTGGTCCACCTTTCCAGCAGGTGACATACAAGGGATACCCGAGAGGGATTTAATCTTTAATGTCACATGACAGCTAGATAAGGAGAAGAAAAAAAAAGATTAAACATTAGAGAAAATCCCGGAACAAAGACTCTTTGTCCCGCCTCAGAGTCCGAACACAACCAGCAGCTCCATTCACTCCACCTGTATGCAAATGGAGCCTTTTGTTAGCCGAGGGCCCCAGCCATATGCCTGATGCAGGGCCCCCAACAGCTGTCAGCCTGAATCAGCCGAGACAAGTGTGGCAGCACGCATAAAGGGCCTATTCAGGCCATTCATAGAAGCACGTGCACTCAGGACCCTGGCCCTCCTAGACAGCAGAGAGCCGGCAGATGGGAGGCATGCACAGCCCCCAATTAACTCCAGCATTTCACCAGGAGATTACGGCCTTTGTGTCCCGGGGTATTCAAACACACCTCCTCCCCCCTCATCTATTCAGGCATACAGCCTCTCTGCTGGGGTGTCCTGATGTGCACTGCTTTTATTGGGATAATAATAATTCTGTCTTTAGGAAACCCCTCCACCCCAACCCCCACAACGCAAGCTCTTGAAGTGTCTCGCACTCTGGGGGTCCAAACTGAACGCAATTTATTTCCATCTTTTTTGTGCGTGCCGTGTAACCATTAACTGCCCCATGTTTGTCCTTCCCCCATTGTCCCCTTACAGTCCATAGAGGGTCCCTGTGCCCAATAATGGACACTTTGACCTGCGGCGGTTAACCAATTACATATCACTTCTAAATCCTTCAGGGTTATATTTTTTTTTTTACAGCTTCAGTTTAAAAACATAGCTGTGTCCCCTCCTAAACTAACATATTTGTACTTGTAGCCCTCCTCGAAAAGGACTTAATCATGGGTGCTCGACCTAGGGCCCTCCAGCTGTTGCGGGTCCACAAGTCCCATTGGCCTTTGGGAGTCATGCTTGGAAACTTTCAGCCTTGCAATGCCTCATGGGACTTGTAGTTCTGCAACAGCTGGAGGGGCCACAGGTTGAGCACCCATATGTTGTAAGCCCGCCAAGGTCTAATCGCACCGATAGCGGTCACAATGCTCTGCAGGCTTCATTGCAAATTTGAGATAAATTAAATTTTAAAAAATGAAATGCACTTTTTTTTATTAATGTGGGGGCATTTTTAAAGAAGACTTCCCCCCATTAAAAAAAAATATTTAATTAATGCAAACTATTTACCAAAACGTATAAAGTTGTTGGTCTCTTCCTCCTCCTCCTCCTGCAGTCATAAATCTGCAGCACCATTGTTAACCCACCTTTACAACAGCATTAGGAATATATACAGCAGCAGGATAGATGGGTCCAGCCACTGCATGAATTTTTCAGCTGTCGTGTTTTGCAAGGTGAAGTCTATGTGCATCCCCAGGATGGTGACCAGGCTGGCACCAACAGCTCACGGTCAGCTACTAATGATCAGGAGATGGTGGGATGGGCCTCCTACCGGCCTCGGGAATTGCAGCCTACTTAAAAACTACAAGTCCCATCATGTCTCTGCCTTTGGGAGTCATGATTGGAACTTTCAGAATTGCCATGCCTCATGGGACTTGTAGTTCCGCGACAGCTGGAGGGCCACAGGTCGAGCACCCATGAGTTGTAAGCCCCGAAAAAGTCTTACAACGCAGGCTGGCACCAACAACTCATGGTCAGCTACTAATGATTGGGAGATGGTGGGATGGGCCTCCTATCGGCCTCGGGAATTGCAGCCTAGTTAAAAACTACAAGTCCCATCATCCCTCTGCCGTTGGGAGTCATGCTTGGAACTTTCAGCCTTGCAATGCCTCATGGGACTTGTAGTTCCGCAACAGCTGGAGGGCCACAGGTTGAGCACCCATGCGTTGGCTGGCACCAACAACTCATGGTCAGCTACCAATGATTGGGAGATGGTGGGATGGGCCTCCTATCTGCCTCGGGAATTGCAGCCTACCTAAAAACTTTAAAAAATTGAGGAACCCCCCCCCCCAGCAAGAACTCAACACGAATTGAGATCTTCCTGGAAGGAACTGGTGATGTAGCCTTCTTATAGTGCACCTGTGAGGCCATGGCTACATTGAAGCGGGGGGAGTGCAAACTTACAACCAAAGCTTTCTAGGGATTTTTTTATATTTGTAGGTGGGCTTGGGGTCTGCTTTAAATTTTTATAAAAGGTGAACTATTTCTTTAGGTACTAAACATGTGATGTCTATATAACTGGTGAACTGCTGCAGGTCCCGACACTCTTGTTAGAGACAGACCGCTGATGTCACATGTGAATTTCACGCTTGTATAAACATTTCCAGCATGTAATGACAAAGTCTGAGGCTTATGTGGATCTCGGTTTCGGTCTGAGGCGCTTAAGGTGGGCTTAACCGCAAACAAGTCTCCTGCAGAGATGAAAGGCAGGAC
Source organism: Aquarana catesbeiana (assembly GCF_042186555.1). Lineage (NCBI taxonomy): Eukaryota > Metazoa > Chordata > Amphibia > Anura > Ranidae > Aquarana > Aquarana catesbeiana. The sequence goes on along the minus strand of NC_133324.1, from coordinate 948,125,693 downwards.
GTGCAATACCATATATACAGGGTTTTTTTTTTACAAGAGTTTTAAAGTGTGTGCGAGGAAATGAGCCTGGCTTTTTCCCCTGTGATGCTAAAACACATGCAAAAATAGGAAATATAAATAAATAAACAAAATAATAAATACGAAAAGAAAGGTTAAAAATAACAAAAAAAAAAAAAAAAATAGGAATATAAAAATAATTAAAAATTTTTGCAAAAAATGTTTAAAAAAATTATAATATATATATAAATAGTTTTTAACATTCATTTTTTTTGTACAATTTTCTTTTTATATAGGAATAAATAAAAAAGTAAAAAAAAAATGTGCAAAAAAAAAAAAAGGTTGGTTAAAAACTATATATATAAAAAAAAGACAAAACTATGAATATATATAAATAAAAAAGAAAATTAAGGGAAGACAGAAAAGGTTAAAAACTGTACATAAAAAAAAAGAATATATGTATAAAAAAAAGAAAAGTTGTGAATCTGCGAACAGGGGCGAAGAGGCTTTTTCCTAAATTCTAGGAGACTCCTCTACAGGTAATAAGCCGGGTTGGTGGTTGCCGCCCAGCCGCGCACACGCCGGAGGTGAAAGGTGAAGGAATCCGAACAGCTGCCCATTGTTTTGTCAGCAGGGGGCAAGCATGACACCCCCTGACCCCCCCCCCCCCCACCTGTCCCTACCCCGTCCTTTGTGCCAAGTCTGTACGAGGCAGTTCATGAAAAGTGCTGACAGGTGCCAGCAGTGCTGGGGGCCCTGGGCTGGATTGGCCCTAATTAGAGGGGATAAAGTGGAAGTGGGCGAAGGAGGGGGTGGGGGGAGGGGGGCGGTGGCATTTGCAGCTCAGGATCTCTGCGGTTTTGTCTCTCAGTTGTTAGAAGAAAGGAAAACGACAAACACAGATTGTCATCTGCCATATCTGCTTCCTCTGCAAACATCGCGCACCTGTCACCACCGCCCTGCAAGAGGCAGGAATGACTGTAATCCATCTCTGCTATTACAATAAGGTTAAGCGGGGTGATGTTTTTGGTGCAAGTTCTTAGTGTTTTTTTTTTTCCCCAATTTTTTTTTTTTTAACTAAAAAAATATAAATATATTTTTTATTATATTATTTAAAAAAAATATAAAAATTTTATTATTGCAAAAATAATAATAATAAAAACAATTATCATTAATGTTAATAACATTTTTTTTATTATAATACTATTATTTTTAAAAAATAATTAAAATTTTTATTAGGATATTATTTATACAGTTAGCCAACCAACTTAAAAATATAGATCTTTGAAGTTTAACCTGCTTATATTTTGCCTTCCCTGGAGGTCAGATTTAAAGGTGGGTGAGATGTCAAGACGACGGATTTAGAAGCTTTGCTCGTACAGGAGCCCCCCCAACACATGTCTTATCCCAACTCTACTCCAGATCTCACTGTAAAGAGGACATGTCATGCCCTATTCCTTTTGCAAGGGATGTTTACATTCCTTGTAATAGGAATAAAAGTGAAAAAAAAAATGTAAAAGAGAGCATCAAATAGAAAAATAAAATTTACAATTAAAAAAAAGAATACAAATTTTAAAGCGCCCCCATCCCCGTGTGCTCACTCGCAGAAGCAAACGCATACGTAGGTCGCGCCCCGCATACGTAAACGGCGTTCAAACCACATTGTGCGGTATCGCTGCAAACGTTAGAGCGAGAGCAATAATTCTAGCACAAGACCCGCTCTGTAACTCTAAACAGGTAACCTGTATAAAAAAATTTTAAAGCGTCGCCTATGGGGATTTTGAATACCGAAGTTTGGCGCCATAACACAAGTGCGCGCAATTTTTTTTTTTAAGCGTGACATGTTAGGTATCGATTTACTCGGCGTAACATCATCTTTCACATTATGTAAAAAAATTGGGCTAACTTGACTGTTTTTTTTTTTTTAATGCACGAAACTCTTTTTTTCCCAAATTTGAAAAATTGCTGTGCAAATGCAGCGTGAGAGATAAAAAGTTCAACGACCACCATTTTATTCCCTATTGTCGCTGCTAAAAAAAAAAAAAAAAAAAATAAAAAAAGTATAATGTTTGGGGGAGTTCTGAGTAATTTTCTAGTAAAAAAAATATGATTTTTTGTTTTTACATGTAGGAGAGAATTGGCCCAGTAGGCAAGTATCTTTATAGTATCTATAATATCTTATATCTTTATAATATCTTTATATCTTTAATATCTTTATAATATCTTTATATCTTTATAATATCTATAATAGTTATATCTTTATAATATCTTTATATCTTTATAATATCTATAATATCTTTATATCTTTAATATCTTTAATATCTTTATATCTTTATAATATCTTTATATCTTTGTAATATCTTTGATGCCTTAGATGTGTATATTGCTTATCTACTTGTGTTTTATCTTTTTACACCGTATATATATATATATTCACTATTCTCTCTAACTTTACTGGTCAGTGAACTTCTCGATTTGTATTCCTGTAACTTTGCTAATTCCTCAATAGACTCAGCTTGAACTAAAAGGTGGGTGAGAATAGAGCCAGTCACAGATCCAGACTCCGCCTACAAGTGAAAAACCGCTTCCGGCGGACTGACGCTTTATCTCTCACACCAAGAAGAAGAACCTGAATCTGCTGCCTCACTTTTGGGGAAATTGCACGTGAGACTGTTAACCAACTCCTCAGCTGTTTCCATCTCAGAGGGTTTCCTGCCGATGACGCACCGCGCCCCAGCTGGCAACAGCACCGTGCGCTCTCCTGGACCGCCCCCTTCACCACTTCCTCGGCTGCATGGAGGACTACAAATCCCAGCGAAGCCTCTCCCACGCAACAGCTGCCTGGCGTCACTCCATGTTATAGGTAACCTATTACTGGAGCGTAGCCGGGCAGCTGAGTGTCGGCCCTTCCCACCAGCTGAGGAATTTACAATGGCATTCTGAAGGCCTCCCCGGGGAATGAGGAAAAGTGAAACTGGAAGAGCCTCAACGCCTGCGAATCAGGTTACCTCCTCCCCTCCCCATTGAGGCTATGAGGCTCATAGGAGGAAAGGTGAGCTTAGCAGAGACATAAGACATCCATCCACCTAGGACCCCAATGGGAGTGCTCCTCAGGGGATCTCCAGATGTTCTGCATCCATGGAAGGTGCAGAGTCCTCCACAGCAGATGTCCTCCTTCACATTCCTGCAGGGACATCGATTATCCCCGACATGTGACTCTTATCATTATCCCGACATGTGACTCTATCGACCTTATCCTGGTCAGATAAGAAATTCCAACCAACCGATAAGAAAAGAAAGTGAAACCCAACATGAACGGTGGATGCAAAGGGCAACCATATATGAATGCTTCCAACCGTGTCCGAAGGTTTGGAAGAGGTTGCCACATCCCTGAGTATATGAAGAAAAAAGGAGATGCCGCCTACAATGTATCTTCCCCAGACAGGAAGAGTTTGGGGACCTGACTTGGTTGAACACCCCCCCCCCCCTTTCAGTCGGCTTGCGAGAGACGCCATAGAAACCAGAAGGGTTGCCGGGCGACCAGCCAGGAGATGCTCAGACGGGGGGGGGGGGGGGGGGTCCAAAAATGCGGCCAAGTCCCGTCCCTTTTTTTTTTTTTTTTGGAACCTTTCCAGAGTGCACAGAAGATACATTGTATCGCTAGAACAAATTGTAACCTTTTCCAGCTTATTGGAATCGCTATTGTCTGTGGGTGGATGGGGTCACATTGACCTCTGGTTACATTGCGGTTCTTAGGGGTCATGGAGAATGCTGAGTCCATCAATAAAGCGATATCTGAGGAGGGTCAGGGATGATCATGTGACCACAGAACACTGGGGTGGCTCATTACTAAATACCTACAGAACAGAAGCAGGTGAGGATCTGCTACAATCCTTGACAGGTACAGAATTGGAGGAAAGGGGGGGGGGGGAGGGGGGCGTTTTAAATTTTAACTTTTCAGCTATTTATTTCCACTAATAGGAAAGCCAACACGACAGCTTGCACAACCTCCTGCCACACACACACAATTATCCACACAGCCAGCGCATGCAGAGACAAGTCATAGTGAAGGTAACTTACATTTCGGCAGTGACGGGGCTGACATCCTCCAAACACAAACCTGATAGAGAGACAGACAGAGAGGTTAGAGGATGCCGAATAAAAAAAGTGCGATATCACTTTAAATGAAGCAACTAATCACTGTATGCGATTATTTCCCGCGCGCTCTGCTGTCCCCGACACCCTCCGAGATCTTGTGTCTGCACCCACCCACCATCAGGACCCCCTGCTTCCCCCCCAAAAAAACGTACACATTTCCCCCCTACTACGTCCAATATTCAAAATTAAAAAAAAACCAACCATGTCAGCAAAATAAATATTCAAATAAATAAATTAACCGAAAAAATAAAGACAACAGTTCCTCTATAAAGATACAGCTGCTGCTGCTATAGGGTGGTTCTCTTTACGGGTGAACTCTGGGTACATCCAGGAGGAGAGGCACAGGGCACCCTAATTAATGTTTGTAACCCTAATTGATGTGGGCAATTGCCCGGGGCGCACTCACCGGAGTCGGACGAGTCGGAGGAAGAGGTGCGGATCAAGCTGGAGGTCAGGACGGGATAGGTGATGCTTCTTCGCTTTGGCGTGTCGCCGAGGCTGCAAAGATAAAAAATAAAATTAAATAAAGTCTACTTTGAAAATTGGTGGTAAAAAAAAAAATGTAAAAAAAATAAATAAATAAATAAAAAAAAAATTAAAACCACAATATACGTGCAAAAACCAATGTTGTCATTTATTTTCTGGAAAGTCTCATTGAAATTGTACGCCTTCGACTTTGTATCCCTTTGTACTTCATATTAAAGTATACAATAAAAACGTATTGCAAAAAACAAAACAAAAAAAAAAAACACAAACACACAAAAAGCCTCTAAAAATAAATGAACCCCCCCCCCTCCCCCAAAATAAAAAAATAAAAAACAAAAATAAAAGTAAAAAGCAATAAGAAGAAAAAACAAACAAGACAAAGAACACCCCCACCCCCCCCAAAAAAAATAAAGAAAAAAGACAACAAAACAAAAAGAAAAACCTTTGTAGATTGGCAGTAAAAAAAAAAAATTAAAAAAATACACCACCAACCCCCCCCCCCCCCCCCAAAAAAAAAAAATGAAAAGACAAAACAAAAAAAAAAACTGAATTAAAAAAATATACATAAATATATTATATATATTATTTATAAATTACAAAAAAAAGACACAAAACAAGACCCCCCCCCCCCCCCAATCAAAAACAAACATATTACCAGAGACAGCATTAACAACCAATAAGACACAATTGCACATCAACAACAAAACTTTTTAGATTTGGATAGAGTGGTAAAGGGGGGGGGTGGGGGGGGGGGGGGGGGGGGGTTGGAACCCCTGTCAGGTTTTTATTGTGGTCTGTGTTGGGAGAATGAAAGTGCGGAGAACCTAAAAAAAAAAAGAAGGGCTGCCAGCGGGAAAGAAGATCTTCCTGCCAGGAAGGAATAGAGGGAAGTTTTTCCAACACATTGGAAGCTATCCTCTCATTTCCGGATGAGTCTACAGGAAGTGAAGGGAAAAAGACAGAGATGGCAGGAGAAAAAAAAGAAGAAGAGAAAAGTTGACACCTGTTTTTATATATATATATAAAAATAACACATTGGTAAATGGATGTAATGATTGTAAATGGAATCTTCAGGAAATCTGCATTCAGAGGTCAGAGATTGAAATCAGCGGGGGAGGGGGGGGGGGCGGATTGGACACTCTTGGACGCTCTGAATGCGTCTATACTCGTGTAGAACACACGGACATTTAAAACACGGGAGAAAACGATCGCAGGGAAATATAAACAAACTCTAAATTTCACAGATCGGTTTCTCCTGTTTAAATCAAACAAACACAGGAGGCGGCTGGGAATGTGGGGGGCAGGGGGGCGTCTAATTGGTGCAATCAGCCAGGAGAAGACGGAATTCATTCTTTTCTGCAATTATATAGAGCATGAATAGGGGGGTTGTACCCCTGTCAGGTTTTTTTTTTTTTTTGCCATCTGTGTCCCCATTGGGGAGATTTCCCTCCACTTCCTGTCCCACTGCCACAACAGGAAGTGAGAAGAAATCCGTGCAAAGTGAGGGGAATCCCTGGTTGTCACCAGAACTGGAAACTCCCCTCCATTCCTTTTCTGGTGACAAAAAAAAAAATTTAGATTTTTTTTTTTTTTTTTTGCACTCTGTGAAAAAAGTGTGGGGGGGGGGGATCTCCCTAATGGGGACACATACAGCAAATAAAAAACTGACAGGTGTTGTAATCCCTCTCCACTCCATCCAAATCTGGAAAAAAAAAATGCCTTTAGTTATACTTTAGAGTTTACCAGTGAAGGGAATGCGCAAATTTTGGGTTGTCACTAGAACAGGCATAGAGGGAAAATCTTCTACTGGGGACACTATTTCTGATGATGACAACCAGGGATCCCCTGGTTATTAGTCATATACACCAATAATAAAACAAAACAATCAATAAATTCCAAATCTAACCAGGGATTTCCCTCACTTTGTAGGGATTTTCTCTCACTTCCTGTTTGGCTACGGGACAGGAAGTGAAGGGAAATCTCCCCAGTGGGGAGACAGATGGCAAAAAAAGAAAAAAAAAAAAACCTTGACAGGGGGCACCCGAGGAGGAGAAAAGACAAACGTTTGGAGGTGTTTAATGAGCAATTCCTCACCTCAGCTCCATCCAGGTACAATAAAAAAGGTGTTTGTTGGTGGATTAGATGACGAGGTGTGATCATTCACTTCCTTTGTCATCACCTGGACAAATGTCCCCTGCGGGGGGGGGGGGGGCAAATCCCTTCCCAAAATATCAACAATTCCAAAACATGACACAGAGCTGCAACGGAATCCCTTATTTTAGCTATGGAAGCAGGTTTTTGGAGTTGGTGTCCCCTTTAGGGAGATTTCCCCCCTCACTTCCTGTTGTGTCACCAGAGCAGGAAGTAAGAAAATCTCAGCAAAAGGGACACATGCACCAACAGACACCCAGCACAGGTTATCCCTATTCTAGTAGTAAAAATGCTTTTATTCTAGTGTCCAATTTCCCTCACTTCCTGTTGTGTCACTAGCACAGTAGGTAAGAAAAATCTCACTAAAGGGGACAGGCACCTGTCACAGGTTCTCAGCAGTGGTTTTTTTTTTATTGTTGTGTTCGGTTGGTGAGATTTTTCCTCACTTCCTGTTATGTTGTCACCAGCACAGGGAGTAAGGAAATCTCACTAAAGGGGACACAGACAGTAACAGGCACGGGTTATTGGCCTTTCCCATTCTATTAACAACCCTTTATTAATAGAATAATCTTCATTCTATCAATAAAGTTTTTTTTTTGTATTGTTGTGTCTAATTGATGTGATTTTTCTCACTTCCTGTTGTGTTGTCACCAGGTCAGGAAGGGATGAAGAATCTCTCTGGGGGACACACGCTGTGATCAAAACCTGACAGATGCTATTCCTTCCGCAGCTTTATCCAAAAGTAAAATTCTAGCAGGACGTGGGGCCTGTCAGTTCCCTATGACAATGTTTTTGTTATAGGTGGACCACACTGGGCCAAGGCAGAACAATGGGGGAGGGGCAACTTAAACCCAACAAGCCATAAAAGAACAATGCAGACCAGTGTATGGTAATGAAATGCATGGAGTACTGCACAATAGGCCTCCATCACATGGGCAGTCTACATATGAATACAGACCAGACACCAACAACACACCACAAAAACATAAAAACAAAACACAAACATAAACCTTCACTGATCATCATAGAAATGTAAATACCGGAGCCAAAAGTCATCAGAATCCAAAAAAAAACACAAGAAATAGTAAATGTATAGAAAGATCGATACAGGAGGTCATCTCCACCAATATAAACAGATCAGACCATCAATAAAACGGCAAAATCCAAAGTGCTCAGAAAAACTCCAAAACATCATCAATATATCCAATACAGGAGAAAATAAATACACCGGAGACTGGATGAGAATACAGAACAGCATCAACAACACACACCACACAACACAACATACACAAAACACAACATAAAACACAACATACACAACATAAAACACAACACCTACACATCTAAACACTGTACTGATCACCCAACACAACCCACACAATGTCATTATAATATCAGAACAGGATTGGATACAATGTATCAGTCTGTATGTGATCACATATACAATGTATCAGTCTGTATGTGATCACATATACAATGTATCAGTCTGTATGTGATCACATATACAATGTATCAGTCTGTATGTGATCACATATACAATGTATCAGTCTGTATGGGATCACATATAATCACACAACATCCACACTGATTATTGACTGATAACTGTAAGAGATGGAGATACAAAATAAAACAATGGAGCTAAAAATAGAAATGTGGAATATAAACATGTTCCAGAAATAGAATAGAATGTATGGAGGAAATATACAATACAGATGGGAGAGGGGATACATGCAGTGCCAGGACTGGGAGGTATATACAATATGAGGGGGGGGGTATGGAAATTATACATACAGTGCCAGGACTGGGAGGTATATACCCTTTGGGGAGGGGGGGGTAAGGAAAGTATACATACAGTGCCAGGACTGGGAGGTATATACACAATATGAGGGGGGGGGGTATGGAAAGTATACATACAGTGCCAGGACTGGGAGGTATATACACTATGGGGAGGGGATATGGAAAGTATACATATAGTGCTAGGACTGGGAGGTATATACACTATGGGGAGGGGGGGGGGTATATGGGATATGGAAAGTATACATGCAGTGCCAGGACTGGGGCCCATAAATCAATGCAAACCCCACAATGCAAATGTAGAAACCATGAAGAGCCAAGATAAGTGGGGGTAGAATGCCAGGAGAGGGGGACAGGGTGTCAGGAGGGGGGGGGGGGGGTGTCTGGCCCACATGCATATAGTAATGCAATACAGCAAATTAGACCTCCTGAATGCATACAGGGGTGCCAAGAAGGGGGAAGGGGTGCACATTAATTTAATACCCCAAATTAGAAATAGTGAATTTAATGCATCAGTGGGATGGGGGGGGGGGGGGGTTGCCAAGATAAGGGGGGAGGACTAAAGAAGAATGCCATCAGATTGGGGGGGGGGTGGGTAGCGTCCACACAAATCCAATACTGCATGCATGCACCAGTGCAAGACAGGGGGTGCAGGCTGCAAAAGAAGGGGTACAGGAGAAGGGATGCATTCTGTAGGAGAAGGGGTGCGGGGTACAAAAGAAGGGGCACAGGAGAAGGGGAGAGGAATAAAGGGGCAGGGACCCTTGTTTGAACTTTTCAGGCAATGGACAAAAGAAGCAGAAGAAGGGTGCAAGACAGGGGGTGAAGGAGAAGGGGTGCATTGTGTAGAAGGGGTGTAGAAGGGGTGTAGAAGGGGTGCAGGGTAGAAAAGAAGGGGTGCTGGAGAACATGTAGGGAAAGGGGTGCAGAGAGAAGGGTAGAAATCCAATCCGCCCCCCAGTAATCTCCCGGTAAATATATAATGTGTAGTAATCCCCGGTATATACAGATATATATATTGTCGGTGTGTTTCTCACCTCCCGAGGCCTCCGAGTTGGTTCATGGTGAAGGTGAGGCTGGTGACCGGGGACAGGACTCCGGGTTCGGGGCTCAGCAGGCTCAGTCCGCAGGGTAGGAGGGAGGACGGACGGCGGCGGGGTCCCTGGAGGGGACTGAAGTCGCTCAGCATCTTCTCCATCTCCATGGTGCGGAGCGGTGCGGGGGGGATGCGGAGCGGGGTGAAGCGGGGTGCGGAGCGGGGTGATGATGGAAGGTGGTGGGGAGAAGAAGAAGTTCTCTATAATCCGGTGATAATCCTCCGGCGGGTGGGGAAGTAGTAGTAGCCGGCCGGGCACACACAGACCCTCCGATCCCTCGGCTCTCCGCCCGGCCTGGCCTTTTCTATTCTCTCCCCGACCCTCCGCACCATTTATATTCGAAAAATAACACAACCAGGCGGAGGGGAGGGGCAGCCAATGGGAGCGTGCGGGGGGGCGGGGATAGCGACTGTCACTCACCCTGTGCGGGGATAGGGCGGGGCGGGGCCAGCCACTGTCACTGTGGCTGTAAGGAGAGAGGAGGGGCGGGGCCAGGAGCTGTCACTCTGCTTGTATGGAGAGGAGTGGGCGGGGTGTCCCTGCACAGGGATGTCACTGAGCTGGAGAGCGCTGCAGGGGGTCCATCCATATACATCATTATACATCCCTATACAGGGGCCACCTACACCCCTATACAGGGGCCACCTACACCCCTATACAGGGGCCACATACATCCCTATACAGGGGCCACATACATCCCTATACAGGGGCCACCTACACCCCTATACAGGGGCCACCTACATCCCTATACAGGGGCCACCTACATCCCTATACAGGGGCCACCTACACCCCTATACAGGGGCCACATACATCCCTATACAGGGGCCACCTACACCCCTATACAGGGGCCACCTACACCCCTATACAGGGGCCACATACATCCCTATACAGGGGCCACCTACACCCCTATACAGGGGCCACCTACATCCCTATACAGGGGCCACCTACATCCCTATACAGGGGCCACCTACACCCCTATACAGGGGCCACATACATCCCTATACAGGGGCCACCTACACCCCTATACAGGGGCCACCTACACCCCTATACAGGGGCCACCTACACCCCTATACAGGGGCCACCTACATCCCTATACAGGGGCCACCTACACCCCTATACAGGGGCCACATACATCCCTATACAGGGGCCACCTACACCCCTATACAGGGGCCACATACATCCCTATACAGGGGCCACCTACATCCCTATACAGGGGCCACCTACATCCCTATACAGGGGCCACCTACATCCCTATACAGGGGCCACCTACACCCCTATACAGGGGCCACATACATCCCTATACAGGGGCCACCTACACCCCTATACAGGGGCCACATACATCCCTATACAGGGGCCACCTACATCCCTATACAGGGGCCACCTACATCCCTATACAGGGGCCACCTACACCCCTATACAGGGGCCACATACATCCCTATACAGGGGCCACCTACACCCCTATACAGGGGCCACCTACACCCCTATACAGGGGCCACCTACACCCCTATACAGGGGCCACCTACATCCCTATACAGGGGCCACCTACACCCCTATACAGGGGCCACATACATCCCTATACAGGGGCCACCTACACCCCTATACAGGGGCCACATACATCCCTATACAGGGGCCACCTACATCCCTATACAGGGGCCACCTACATCCCTATACAGGGGCCACATACATCCCTATACAGGGGCCACATACATCCCTATACAGGGGCCACCTACACCCCTATACAGGGGCCACCTACATCCCTATACAGGGGCCACCTACACCCCTATACAGGGGCCACCTACATCCCTATACAGGGGCCACATACATCCCTATACAGGGGCCACATACATCCCTATACAGGGGCCACCTACATCCCTATACAGGGGCCACCTACACCCCTATACAGGGGCCACCTACATCCCTATACAGGGGCCACCTACACCCCTATACAGGGGCCACCTACATCCCTATACAGGGGCCACCTACACCCCTATACAGGGGCCACCTACATCCCTATACAGGGGCCACCTACATCCCTATACAGGGGCCACATACATCCCTATACAGGGGCCACATACATCCCTATACAGGGGCCACCTACATCCCTATACAGGGGCCACATACATCCCTATACAGGGGCCACATACATCCCTATACAGGGGCCACATACATCCCTATACAGGGGCCACCTACACCCCTATACAGGGGCCACCTACATCCCTATACAGGGGCCACCTACATCCCTATACAGGGGCCACCTACATCCCTATACAGGGGCCACATACATCCCTATACAGGGGCCACATACATCCCTATACAGGGGGCACATACATCCCTATACAGGGGCCACCTACACCCCTATACATCTACATCACAATCATAGGAGTATAGGGAGGGTTGCAGAGATTATTATGGGGGTTCTTCATATATTACATTAGAGGAGACATATATACTGATATAAGGGTGTAGGAGGATGCATACTTTAAAATTGGGGTGCTGCTTGCAATACTGTTGGGGATGCAACATTTGCTGCTGTTCCCCTTCCTATAAGAGTGTGGGGGATTATTATTATTATTATTATTATTATTATTATTATTATACATGATTTATATAGCTGGAATGCGTATAATATTATGGGGTGCTGCATGCATTTATGTTGCCAGTTTATATATATATATATATATATATATATATATATATTACTGTTGGGGTGCAGATCTCCTTAGTGCAGAGGTCATGCATACATTATTTTAGGGGTGCCATATACATTACTATTAGGGCACTGCAAATAATACTGTAGAAGTGCAGATCTTTATAGTATAAGTGTGTAGAGGGCTGCATAGATTATTTTGGGTGTGCCTTGCACTTTACTATAGGGGTGCAGATCTCTATCAGTATGCAGGGTGCTCCATACATCACTATAGGGGTGCAGATCTCTATTAGTATGCAGGAGGCTCCATACATCACTACAGGGGTGCAGATCTCTATAAGTATGCAGGGTTCTCCATACATCACTATAGGGGTGCAGATCTCTATTAGTATGCAGGGTGCTCCATACATCACTATAGGGGTGCAGATTTCTATTAGTATGCAGGAGGCTCCATACACCACTATTGGGGTTCAGATCTATATTAGTATGCAGGGTGCTCCCTACATCACTATAGGGGTGCAGATCATTATTAGTATGCAGGGTGCTCCATACATCACTATAGGGGGATAGATCTCTAGTAGTATGGAGGGTGCTCCATACATCACTATAGGGGTGCAGATCCCTATTAGTATGCAGGAGGCTCCATACATCACTATAGGGGTGCAGATCTCTATTAGTATGCAGGAGGCTCCATACATCACTATAGGGGTGCAGATCATATTATAATTGTGCAGGAGGCTCCATACACCACTATTGAGGTGCAGATCTATATTAGTATACAGGGTGCTCCCTACATCACTATAGGGGTGCAGATCATTATTAGTATGCAGGGTGCTCCATACATCACTATAGGGGGATAGATCTCTAGTAGTATGGAGGGTGCTCCATACATCACTATAGGGGTGCAGATCCCTATTAGTATGCAGGAGGCTCCATACATCACTATAGGGGTGCAGATCACTATTAGTATGCAGGAGGCTCCATACATCACTATAGGGGTGCAGATCACTATTAGTATGCAGGAGGCTCCATACATCACTATAGGGGTGCAGATCTTATTATAATTGTGCAGGGGGCTAAATGTATTTTATAGGGGTGCCCTCTATCTTACTGTAGGGGTGTAGACCTTCCTATTGTTAGGGGTGCTCCATACATTATTGTAGGGTTCCTTGGAAGGTGAATCGTGTACTGGCTTCATATGTCTCAGTTACTGTGGGGGGAGGGGACCAGATCTTCTCAGTCTTCCCAACTGCCTTGCCCAGACTTTACATTGTAGGTGCTTTCTAATGTAATAAGTAATTGAGGAGACCAGCTGTGAGAGGATGTCACCATGGGGGTCCCTGTCTAAAACAGGGCGGTGGTTTTATTCAGCCCACTGATGCCCATCTAAACACTGAACCACTGAAATATTTAGTGGCCCCATTGATGAGTCGTTGAGGTGGGCAGAGGCAGTGAATGATTAAGCAGATGAATAGAGTTTCTCTCTAAGACTATTATGTAAATAAAAGACTATTGACAGGCACAGCTCATTCATTTGTATGTGCCAAGGTGGCCCCGGGGTCTGGATCTCTAAGCTCCCACCTATGCCCCCCCCCCCCCTTCCTTACTTGTTTGGAAAACACCATTTCATATACTGTACATCATCTTACACCCTCTATTTGCATTGCACCAGTGATGGATTGGCCTACTGGCCATGGTAATGGTCTACTGATTGGTAAAGGTTTGGTCTGCTGGTAATGGACTGCACAACTATTAGATATTGGTACAAAAAGTAAGTAATAATTCCAGGCAAGTACAAGACTCATAAATGCCAAAGGGTAGTAAAGCTCATAAGTTTTTTGCATGGTTGCTATGTTGGTTGGCTAAGCCATAACACCCCAAATGACACCATGTGTGCACCTTCAGGCCAAGGAGACTCAGCATGCTGCAAAACCCTCTATAAGCTTGTGCACGCAGCTAAATAAATTACTAATAAAATACAAAAATATATAAATATTGATTAAAAATAAAAATAATAATAAATTCTGGGGGGCATTTGAAAAGATTTTTTGACACCTTTTTGGTAGCATGAGAAACATTTTCTGATGTGATAGATAAGCTTTCACACCCTCTAGGTATAGATACAAGATAAAATACTAAAATATATAAACATTAATTAAAAAATAAAAATAAAAAAATAATAATAAAATATATAAAATATGCTATAATGTGTCCAATATTTAGCTAATCTATACCAAATCTTCCAGCACTCGATCCACACAGTGCACCGGCATAAGAATAAAAAACAAAAGAACAAATATATCATACAAATAACAAAAGCAAAAAAAAGCAAATATATATATATATATATATATATATATATTATATATATATATATATATATATATATATATATATATTATTTAAATACTAATAAAGTACAAAAAGCTACAAAAATAATATAGAATTATTAAAATAAAAATCCTATAATGTTTACAACATTTACATTTTCATTGTGCTTTGTAATACTACATAGATCTGAACTCCTGGCTCTGCCGAGCATGCAGGTTTATGTCACCGGCGATGAAAGGGGGAGGGACAGTTTCATTCTGGGGGGCATTTGAAAAAATTTTTTGACACTTTTTGGTAGCATGAGAAACATTTTCTGATGTGATAGATATCTTTCACACCCTCTAGGTATAGATACAAGATAAAATACTAAAATATATAAACATTAATTAAAAATAAAAATAAAAAATAATAATAAAATATATAAAATATGCTATAATGTGTCCAATATTTAGCTAATCTATACCAAATCTTCCAGCACTCGATCCACACATTGCACAGGCATAAGAATAAAAAACAAAAGAACAAATATATCATACAAATAACCAAAGCAAAAACGAGCAAAAATATAAATATATATATATATATATATATATATATATATATATATATATATATATATATATATATATATATATATATACAGAATCTATTTATCTATCTATCTATCTATCTATCTATCTATCTATCTATCTATCTATCTATCTATCTATCTATCTATCTATCTATCTATCTATCTATCTATCTATCTATCTATCGTTTATATATACATATATATATATTTAAATACTAGTAAAGTACAAAGAGCTACAAAAAATAATATAGAATTATTAAAATAGGAAATCCTATAATGTTTACAACATTTACATTTTCATTGTGCTTTGTAATGCTACATAGATCTGAACTCTTGGCTCTGCCGAGCATGCAGGTTTATGTCACCGGCGATGAAAGGGGGAGGGACAGTTTCATTCTGGGGGGCATTTGAAAAGATTTTTTGACACCTTTTTGGTAGCATGAGAAACATTTTCTGATGTGATAGATAAGCTTTCACACCGTCTAGGTATAGATACAACATGGCGGTCAGCAGGTGCGGCTGAAAAGTCCTCCCTATGCCAGCCGCATACACCTAATGACACTATCATTCCATATAATAATTGTTACCAGGGATTGAGCGTTGTCACCCTATAACAGGAAATTCTTAAACAAAGACCCACAGGGCAGGATCAGCAGGTATTATTTTAATGGGATTTGCAGATGCAAAAATATTAAACATGACTTTTGGAATTAACAGATTAAAAATGATATGAGATTTTTGGTGATTGAGTTTGCTTTTTTTTTTTAAAGATCTAAAAATAATAAACTTTCCCATACAGGGATCCTGGCATCTCTGGTCAGCTAGAACACAACACAAAGTAGCAGCAGATAGAAGAGTGCAGCATATGGGAGCAATTACAGGCTTGGTTTAGGAAACCAGCAGCCTGGGGCCTCAGTAAACACAGGACTGGGGGGCATTTCAGGAGAAACAGGAGACAACTGGAACTTTATTTAAATATCAATTCACAGGAGTGAAAGCAGCAGCTAGCAGGGTGTGTATGGCGTATTGTTATGGAGTTATTCCTGGGACAACACATACTGTGTATGCAATGTGACCACTGAATCAGAGGGGGGCTGGTGGAACCAGGGTAGTCATTATGCGAATCAGAATACAACACAAATATATAATACTAATTACAAAAGCAAAAGAAATACAAATATATTTTTAAAAATGATAAAAAAATATTAAAATATATAAATAATAATAAAATAATAATCAAAAAAATATATATGTACATAAAAATGTCTAAAGTATATATATATTTACATATACATATATATATATATATATATATATATATATATATATATATATATATATATATATATATATATACACAAAATAAACAATGGTAAAAACACACACACACACACACATACATATATATATATATATATATATATATATATATATATATATATATATATATATATATATATATATATAATATATAAAACTAAATAAAAATTAAACACAAAAATACAAGAAAAGCAAAAAAATAACAAACAATATATATATATATATATATATATATATATATATATATATATATATATATATATATATATATATATATTAATACATAAGACCTTGTTAAATGTTAATGCGTGTGTGTAAATATATATAAAAAAAATAAAAATAAATGATAAGATATATACAAGTATTAAATAGAAAAATAAAAAACTAAACAATAAGTACAATATATAAGTATAGAATTGAAAAAGGGCTAGAAAATAACAAATAAATATATAAATACTAAAAATAGTGCTAGTAAAAAGGACCATGTGGCATGAAAGCTTAGCACATTTTAAAAATGGACAGGTAAACTACAATGTCTATTTACATATAGGTTTTCTATGCAATTAGCTTGTCTACAGGGCTCCCCCTCCCCCATAAATGCCAGTTTTGAAGGATTGTCTTGAGCCATACTGGCGGGAATGGCTTTTTAATATGTGGACCTGAATGTTGCACTTCCAGGCCATTCTTGCAATAAAGTGCACTGCTTCTTCCAGAAGGCCCGACAAGTTTTCTGGGGTGAAGTAGCATGGGCGTTGGGTGCAACTTTACATTTATATATAGGTGCCCCAAGCTAACTCCTATGTACCCCTGATAGATCCTAAACCTGACTTTGGATCTCTGGATTGAGTTTTGGGTTGTGTTTTGCATATAAACTAGTTGAACTAGATGTTTTTTTTTTCAACCTGACTAACTATGTAACTATAAAGTGCCTGGATTTTGGGGGCTTCAGGTTCTTTGGAAGATAACTTGAGGTCTTCCAGTTGCGTTTTTGTCCTTCCAGCTGCAAGTTCATAAACTCAATTACAGATTGTCTTTTGATGCCTTTAGTCAATTAGTATGTTAACATAACCCAAGATTTACCATAGGAGCTCCACACACCTAATTTAGCCGCCTTATCCTACAAAACTATTTTTGTGCCTTAGTGTGAAAGTTGGTGGCCCAGGCACTGGTTTATCAGAGCAATGAGAACCTACTGTATGCTGCCCAAAATCAACTGTTATATTGGCCATAAATAGTCCACCTCTGATACGAATCTCAGCTAAAGAGCAAACGCTTAAAGAATTTTGGAAGATGGCTCCTTGATGAGGGGGAAGGGAGCAATGAACAGCAGGTAGACATACTGTATGTGCTTCCTATAGCCAACTGTAGATTCAAGATGTCCTTTAGCTGAGATCTGAACATTTGAAGGCCAGTTCACATCAGAACGAGTAAAAGTACTGAGCTAATAAAATTATGTAAGGCAATGTATCTCTTATCAACTGGAGACCAGTTGGCGCCTTAGTTTCTTAAACCACAGAGCCAAATGGCCATATGATGTTTTCCATGCCTGCCATACGCCATAAGATGCCCATTTGCTTGTACAATCTGCCCAATTACTGGGCCTGACCACTACCACACAAACATAACATCTTGGTTCAGTGTTCTTTGTGTTACAGGGATATTGGTTATACCAGCCTTTCGCCATCTTTTTGCCCTAAAGGAACAGTTCAAATCATTTTCAGGTATCAATGCTAAAAATTACTGTATATACAACTCATGATACATTAGAGTGATGGTTAATGGGAAGATTGCTCGTTACACTTGTGGACATTGGGAAGAATTACCCCTTACAGATAGCTAAAAAGATCAATGGTGTCAGTGGGAACTTATTCGAGAGGCAGGAATTGTTCATTGCTCAAGGAAACTCTGGAAGAACCCTAGGGTTCCATGGAACCCTGGTTGAGAAACCCTGGCTTATGGTATATTTTCCCGATCAGCAAAAAATGGATATCCTAATAATAAAGAATGTGGCATGGCTACAGTATTAGACACCCAAGGTGGATAATTTGTTAACATTCTCCTGCTCTATCTGACAAAAGTACTTTAAAGTATTAAAATTATTCAAATAATAATAAGGTATTGAAATGAAATGGAGGCAGGACCCTTTACTTTGGTGGCCAGCATAGTGTCCCCTTGCATAAGGGAGCGGTGCAGACCCCCTAAAATTGGTGGCCAGTGGGAAGAATCCATTCCTTTGCTATTCGCGGTATCTTGAGGATACACTGGTGCAGTTCATTCTGCCAAGTGACATTTGCCCTAGCATTGTACAGGCACCATCGTGTGAGAGGTTAACCCATCACTCCTCAGGGAACCCCCTAGCATGCTCTAGAAAAGGCTTTCTCAACCTTTTTACCTGAAAGGAACCCTAAAAATAATTTTGGTAAAATGTTCCTTACATTGATAGCCATTGGGAAGAATGCCACTCTCACAGACAGATAAAAATATCACTGGTGTTAGGCTACTGGTTCAGCCAAGTAACATTGAACTCAGACCTATGCAGGCACCATAGGATGGGGAGGTCAATTAGCCACAGCTCAAGGAACCCCTAGCAACTTCTGGAGGAACCTTAGGGTTCCACAGAACTCCGGTTGAGAATGACAGCTCTAGAAGAACCTGAGGGTTTCATGGCTGGTTTGCTAACCTGAAGGTTTCATGTCTGAGCACAGGTCGGGGAACGGTTGAGGGTCCTGTAAGTGGTAGATTGTGGTGAGGGGAGGGAGATGCTGGATGATAAGGGTTGGATGGTATGTGTGTCCATTAAAATGAAAACAAAGGTTCCACCCGGGAAACTCAGGAATATTTAAGGACAGTTTGAAACCCCCCAGGATTATCTTATATAATCTATTTACTTGTTTACATGGCTCTGTGTGAAGTAATGGTCTTCTCTAAAATGATAATGAGGAAGGTGAGCTCGCTTGTGCTTGCAGCTCACTTGGAGGAACCTTAGGGTCCATCTAGGTGCAGCTCACCTGGAGGAACCTTAGAGTTCCATGGAACCCCGGTTGGGAATGATTGCTCTAGAGCAGTGGTCTCCAAACTGAAACCTGGGCTGGATGTGGCCCTTCGCTTGCATATATTTGGCCCTTGGGGCACTGTTACTCTCAGTGACACCAACAAGGGGGTACAATTCCTTCCACTGACACTAATGGTGGGGCATTATTCCTTCCCCTGATACCAACGATAGGGCACCATTCTTCCTGCTGACACTAACATTGGGGCTAAATTCCTCCCACTGACACCAATTATCGGGCACTATTCCTCCCACTGATACCAACATTTGGGCACTATTCCTCCCAGTAATACCAGTGACGAGGCATTGTTTACGCCCACTAATGCCAAGGCATTTTCAATTCACACAGACAGACCGGCCCACCCAAAGTCTGAAAAACAGTAAACTGGTTCTTTGTTTTAAAAAGTTTGTAGACCCCCTGCTCTAGAGGAACCTTAGGGTCCAACAGAGCCCTGGTTGACAGTGACTGCTCTAGAGGAACCTTAGGGTTCCATGGACCCCTGGTTGAGAATGGCTGGCCTATATCACAGGGAAGCAACGCCAGGCAATGGCTGGTTTGCTAACATGATGGTTTTCCAAAGACATTAGATTGTCTATTCTCATTTCATGTCTGTGGATACCAAGAGCACAAGTTAGGGGGATGGTTGAGGGTTAGGTAAGCGGCAGATTGCGGTGAGGGGAGGGAGATGTTAGATGATAAGGGCTGGATGGTATGTGTGTCCATTCAGATGAAAACGAAGGTTCCTCCCGGAACACTCGGGAATATTCGAGGACAGTTTGAAACCCCCGGGATCACCTTATATCATCCATTCCCTTGTTTACTTGGCTGTGTGTGATGTAATGGTCTTCTCTAAGCTGATAATGACGGAGGTTGGCTCGCTTGTCTTTGCAGCTTGTTTTTCTACTGATCAGAG
Organism: Aquarana catesbeiana; assembly: GCF_042186555.1. Classification (NCBI taxonomy): domain Eukaryota; kingdom Metazoa; phylum Chordata; class Amphibia; order Anura; family Ranidae; genus Aquarana; species Aquarana catesbeiana. The sequence continues at coordinate 948,105,178 of NC_133324.1, read as the reverse complement.
ACATTCCATAGCAGAAAAGATAAAACAGCACACTATATACGTTTACATTTGTTTTGGCGCACTTTACCTTATTTTGCCGCCAAATTGTTTGTTCAGTTCTGGAGCAGACTTTACATAGTGAGAAATATTGGACTTTAGTTTGAAAAAATGATGAGTGATTTTTAGGGATGTATTAAATGGCAGCATAGGCTAGACACAATACAAATGGAAAAGGGGGCCGCATTTGCCTAAGGAGGTGGAAGGGATAAAATCAAATAAATAATGTGAAATTTCCTAGCAATAGATGCAGCCAGCCAGCTGTAAGAACCAAACTATAATCAGTTTCTAATATTTAGATTAAAAAATATTTCTCAGTTGCATAAAGGCTCATTTACACCACTGGCCATGCATCGCATTGCGGCACATTAATATCCACTGGTGCGATGTTGTGCATTCCATTAAAAATGGCATCCCAACCACCTTGCCAATGGACATGCATTGTGCTGCCAAAAATGGTGGTGTTCAGAAATGCATGTTCGTCAGCAAGGTGACATTGGGCACCTTTCAGATGATTGTTCCATTGGGGAGATTTCCCTTCGCTTTCTGTTCTGGAGATGCAACGGGAAGTGAGAAGAAATCTCTACAAAGTGAAGAAGAATCTCCTTTTAGACAGTTGTCACCAGAACTGGTGTCCAGATAGGAGGATTTCCCCTCATCTCTTTCCCATCACTTTCTGCCTTGAATAAAACGGCAACCAGTACATATAGAGAGGATGAGTCTATCTAATTGTCACAGAGACAGCAATGAAAATCTGACAACCCAAAGGAGAAAAAGCTGGGGGCACTACCTTAAAATTCAATGTGGGTGAAACCTTTTTTGTTCCAAGGCCAGGAGACACAAAATCCCTACCTGGGACTTTCTTCTCTGATCTGTTTCACTCAAAACTGGGCTTTAATCATAGAGATGATTACACCCAGTTTCGGGCTTAAGTGCCTTTGTGGAGACAAGACATGAAGGATAGTTTTGTTTCTATCAGTGTTAGGAGTTCTTATGAAACGTTGAATTACACAACTGTCATTGAATTTTCGGGCAAACTCTCCCATGAATAACAATACCAAGAGTGGCCAGAAGCTTTAACCTGCCGGCTCGATAAAACGTTGCTGCTTTTTGGCCTTTGTGGTCATTCCCTCAATGTAGGCATGGGCTTGATGGATTGTAAGCTCTGTGGTTTAGTGCCTTTGCTGCATGTAGCAGACAAACAGCAGTACAGTATATGCAACCATAACATTATTCGAGCTGTTGCACCTTGCTGGTAGCTGGTCCATTTGAAAAAGCTCCAAGATGTGTATTAAAGGCGGGGGCCCCCCAGGGACACATAGAATAGGAATAATAGCTCACATCCTCACCTCAAAGCCTATTCTTTTGGCTGGAGCACCATATGGCATATGCTTCCATAACACTTCACTGGAAGTATGTGGAGATCACCTTTCATTTCCTTCCCTACAGAGTTGGGCTCAGTTAATCCTGAGAGAAGGTCTAAATTAGGATTGGGGGAGGAGGACAACATCAAAAACTATTACCCCTTTTTGGAGCAAAGTTGACAACTGTCCCAAATTTTTTAAAGCTTGTCCTTTAAATTTATTTTGGTTCTAAACTGATTGTATCATGCAGTGCTCCTTTTTTCTGCGTTCACTGTAAGTGATCCAATAGTTATGCATTTGTCTTGGTCAACGGTGACCATACTCTATGGCACAGATTCTAGGCTACAAACAGACAGAAAAAAAATTAAACAATTGTATAATTTTATAAAGAAAAATCAAGTGAGTTTGTAGCCGTATTAGAGAACTAATCAATCAGTATCGTATTAGTTACATTACATGGTTTGCCTAGGCCTATCCCCAGGCAAAGCATTATTTGGGACATTTTTGTTGTACAGTTGTGAAATGTACCCTGCTGTATGCTGCTATGTCGTTATTCAGGAAATGTTAATTAACCATTCCAATAGTAAGCAGCTAGACTGGGACAATTTTCTCATGCATAGGTATGCAGCCAACCGTTCAAAGTATTAACGTCAGGTGACTCAACCACATTCATTGTTAACAGGTCCATAAAATCAAGCATGTAGCCAAGCAATCATATGAAAAGAACCCTATTAAACACATTTGGGATGAATTGGAAATCTGATTGCAAGCCAGGTCTTCTCCTGACTTCACAAATTATATTTTGGCTGAATGGGCAACTCCCATAGACACCCCCCAGTAGTCACAAGAGAGGAGGTGGGTGGTCGCCATGGTTTGGGAATGGGTTGTCCATCTAGCTTATATTTGTTTGATGGTTAGGTGACCACAAATGTTTGGACGCCGAACGCATCAGCAGTATGGTTGACCCCCAAAGGGCCAGCTGTATCTGGGCTGTGCTACGTACAGAGTGCAGAATTTAGGACTGCATTATATACAGAGTGCAGAGTTCAGGAGTGCATTATATACAGAGTACAGAGTTCAGGATTGTGCTGTGTACAGAGTGCAGAGTTCAGGGGTGCATTATATACAGAGTGCAGAGTTCAGGAGTGCATTATATACAGAGTGCAGAGTTTATGGGTATGCTACGTACAGAGGGCAGAGTTTAGGAGTGCATTAAGTACAGAGTCCAGAGTTTAGGGGTAGGCTATGTAGACAGTGCAGAGTTTAGGAGTGTGTTACGTACAGAGTGCAGAGTTTAGGAGTGTGCTACATACACAGTGCAGAGTTTAGGAGTGTGTTACGTACAGAGTGCAGAGTTTAGCAGTATGCTACGTACAGAGTGCAGAGTTTAGGAGTGTGTTACATACAGAGTGCAGAGTTTAGGAGTATGCTATGTACAGAATGCAGAGTTTAGGAGTGTGCTACGTACAGAGTGGAGGGTTCAGGAGTGCATTACCTACAGAGTGCAGAGTTGAGAAGTGTGCTACGTGCAGAGTGCAGGGGTCCGCTATATACAGTTTGCAGTTCCAGGGGTTCCCTATGAACAGAGTGCAGAGTTCAGAAGTACACTACATACAGAGTGCAGGGTTTAGGGGTGTGCTACATACAGAGTGCAGGGTTTAGTGGGGCACTATGAATAGAATGCAGGGTTTAGGGGTGTGCTACGTACAGAGTGCAGGGTTTAGGGGTGCATTATGTACAGAGCACAGAATTCAGGGGTACACTATGCACAGTGTGGAACCCCAACACCAATTCTCCCCCCCCCCCCAAACGTTTTCACTCCTTTAGTTTAGGTTCATGATTTGTAATACTGGTCCTGCTGCACCTTTAATCTGTACCAAGACTAGTCTACTTCTATAAGGATGGTGACAGGAGACCAGCTGTCAGGTGGACAAATTGTGATAAGTGCTTATTAATTAGCTTCCACAGTTATCTCTGTTGGTGTCATGAATAGGGGCTCCTGTGAATGAGGTGCTCAGGTTTCAGTGAGGGCTGGTTTTGTCTTGGAATGAACCATTGTTGCGGTTACCTGAATCCCAGGTCAAGGATGTAATGACATGCAAATCTGTCTTAATAGCCCGCCCTCTGGGACTTTTCACTGTCAAGGTGTTAAAGACTTGACACCTCTTGAAAGGAGGGGATTCTAGTTGACAGCTTGTAGGCAGCCGTATTAGAGTAGGACAGTCTTCTCAGCTAGTCTAGTCAGCTTCTAATCTGTCCAGTATATATTAATGGATTTACAACGCTGGCTTTACATTGGTCAGTTACTATGTGGTAGAGGCCTTCAGGACACAACACACTAGCGGACTTTCCGGCATACTTGGTCCGGGCGTACTGGAGTCCGTCGGACAATTCGATCGTGTGTGGGCTCCAGCGGACTTTTTTTTTCTCAAAAGTTTGACGGACTTAGATTTGAAACATGTTTCAAATCTGTCCGACGGACTCGAGTCCGGTCGAAAAGTCCGCTCGTCTGTCTGTTAGTCCGACGGACAAAAACCGACACTAGGGCAGCTATTGGCTACTGGCTATGAACTTCCTTGTTTTAGTCCGGTCGTACGTCATCACGTACGAATCCGTCGGACTTTGGTTGATCGTGTGAAGGCAAGTCCGTTCATTTGGAAAGTCCGTTGTAAAGTCTGTCGAAAAGTCCGCCAGACAAAGTCTGCCGTAAAGTCCGGTCGTGTGTACGCGGTATTAGTCCCTCTTCCTCTGTTTCTGGAGGTCCATTATGACCATTCTTTAAAGACAGCTCACGGCTATTCAAAAACTGCCATCCATCTCCCAAAACACAGCCAGGAATGTAGGCTAAACATTTGGGTAGAACAAATAGTTGAGCAAGAATGGACTAAAGAGTGTTGAGCAAGAATGGACCATAGAGTACTGAGCAATAATAGACCATAGAGATTGAGCAATAATGGACCATAGAGTATTGAGCAATAATGGGCCATAGGGTGTTGAGCATGTACGCACCATAGAGTATTGAGCATGTTTAGACCAAAGAATGTTGAGCGTGTATGGACCATAGAATGTTGAGCAAGAATGAACCATAGAGTGTTAAGCATGTGTGGACAATAGAGTGTTGAGCAAGAATGGACTATAGAGTATTGAGCAAGAAAGGACCATAGAGTGTTGAGCATGTATGGATCATAGAGTGTTGAGCAAGAATGGACCATAGAGTATTGATCAAGAATGGACCATAGAGTGTTGAGCATGTATGGACCATAGAGTGTTGAGCAAGACTGGACCATAGAGTGTTGAGGAAGAATGGATCATAGAGTGTTGAGCAAGAATGGACCATAGAGTGTTGAGCAAGAATGGACCATAGAATGTTGAGCTAGAAAGGACCATCAAATGTTGAGCAAAAATGGACCATAGAATGTTGAGCAAGAATGGACCATAGAGTGTTGAGCAAGAATGGACCATAGAGTGTTGAGCAAGAATGGACCATAGAATGTTGAGCTAGAAAGGACCATCAAATGTTGAGCAAAAATGGACCATAGAATGTTGAGCAAGAATGGACCATAGAGTGTTGAGCAAGAATGGACCATAGAGTGTTGAGCTTGTTTTCTGGCTAGCTGTCCCATCAACACGACCACTGGGATCGATTTGCAGTAACTTGTGGCCACAATGAGACAACACACCTACCTCACTCAATAGTTCTCCCTATTGTTTTTTTCAAGGAAAAGCCCCAGATTTTGTAAATTGTCCCTAAACAATTTTTATCCCTATTTTCCTAACTGAAATATGTTTTTCTATGCAACGATAGACAGACTTTAATTCATAGCCAAGAGATCTTCGGTGAAACCCATATTCTTTAGCCTTCAGCATCAGATCCTCTGGGATTTCTAAGCAACCACAAGAGTTTAATATAAGCAAAATGTTCAACCCATCTGTTACATTTTTTATTCATCAGGTCTTTGGAAAATATCAGGGGATTTGGAGGTTTAAATTGCTTCATGTCTATCAGGCACACTGTTCATATCTGTGTAAATGTAATGTCTAGAGAAGATTTTTTCTTTATTTTTAGATTGTTAGATAAAGATTTTGTCTTTATTGTTAGCAGGTCTCCAGTAACGCAGAGTATTTCAGGAGAGGAGAGTTATAGAGGAAGGAGCAGAGTCCTCCAGCAGTGCAGAGTATTTCAGGAGAAGAGAATTATAGAGGAAGGAGTAGAGTCCTCCAGCAGCGCAGAGTATTTCAGGAGAGGAGAGTTATAGAGGAAAGAGCAGAGTCCTCCAGCAGGGCAGAGTATTTCAGGAGAGGAGAGTTATAGAAGAAGGAGCAGAGTCCCCCAGCAGAGCAGAGTATTTCAGGAGAGGAGAGTTATAGAGGAAGGAGCAGAGTCCTCCAGCAGGGCAGAGTATTTCAGGAGAGGAGATTAATAGAAGAAGGAGCAGAGTCCTCCAGCAGCGCAGAGTATTTCAGGAGAGGACAGTTATAGAGGAAGGAACAGAGTTCTACAGCAGAGCAGAGTATTTGAGGAGAGGAGAGTTATAGAGGAAGGAGCAGAGTCCTCCAGCAGAGCAGAGTATTTGAGGAGAGGAGAATTAGATAGAGGAAGGAGCAGAGTCCTCCAGCAGAGCGGAGTATTTCAGGAGAGGAGAGTTTGATAGAGGAAGGAGCAGAGTCCTCCAGCAAAGCAGAGTATTTGAGGAGAGGAGAGTTTGATAGAGGAAGGAGCAGAGTCCTCCAGCAGAGCAGAGTATTTGAGGAGAGGAGAGTTTGATAGAGGAAGGAGCAGAGTCCTCCAGCAAAGCAGAGTATTGGAGGAGAGGAGAGTTTGATAGAGGAAAGAGCAGAGTCCTCCAGTAGAGCAGAGTGTTTGAGGAGAGGAGAGTTAGATTGAGGAAGGAGCAGAGTCCTCCAGCAGAGCGGAGTATTTGAGGTGAGGAGAGTTAGATTGAGGAAGGAGCAGAGTCCTCCAGTAGAGTGGAGTGTTTGAGGAGAGGAGAGTTAGATTGAGGAAGGAGCAGAGTCCTCCAGCATAGCAGAGTATTTCAGGAGAGGAGAGTTATAGAAGAAGGAGCAGAGTCCTCCAGCATAACAGAGTATTTCAGGAGAGGAGAGTTATAGAAGAAGGAGTAGAGTCCTCCAGCAGAGCAGAGTATTTCAGGAGAGGAGAGTTAGATTGAGGAAGGAGCAGAGTCCTCCAGCATAGCAGAGTATTTCAGGAGAGGAGAGTTATAGAAGAAGGAGCAGAGTCCTCCAGCATAGCAGAGTATTTCAGGAGAGGAGAGTTATAGAAGAAGGAGTAGAGTCCTCCAGCAGAGCAGAGTATTTCAGGAGAGGAGAGTTATAATTGAAGGAGCAGAGTCCTCCAGCAGAGCAGAGTATTTGAGGAGAGGAGAGTTTGATAGAGGAAGGAGCAGAGTCCTCCAGCAGAGCGGAGTATTTCAGGAGAGGAGAGTTAGATAGAGGAAGGAGCAGAGTCCTCCAGCAGAGCGGAGTATTTGAGGAGAGGAGAGTTAGATTGAGGAAGGAGCAGAGTCCTCCAGTAGAGCGGAGTATTTGAGGAGAGGAGAGTTAGATTGAGGAAGGAGCAGAGTCCTCCAGCAGAGCGGAGTATTTGAGGAGAGGAGAGTTAGATTGAGGAAGGAGAAGAGTCCTCCAGTAGAGTGGAGTATTTGAGGAGAGGAGAGTTAGATTGAGGAAGGAGAAGAGTCCTCCAGTAGAGTGGAGTATTTGAGGAGAGGAGAGTTAGATTGAGGAAGGAGCAGAGTCCTCCAGTAGAGCAGAGTATTTGAGGAGAGGAGAGTTAGATTGAGGAAGGAGAAGAGTCCTCCAGTAGAGCGAAGTATTTGAGGAGAGGAGAGTTAGATTGAGGAAGGAGCAGAGCCCTCCAGTAGAGTGGCGGTCACCAGAGTTGGGATGGACCTGTTACCTGCTGCTTTAGGGTTCAATGAATACTAGAGAGTCTGCAGGTTACACAATAATGAGTATGTGGAAAGGAATGTGTGCCATTGACATGCTTTCCCTTGCGTAGGCGAACACCCCCAGTACCTGTATCCTACACAGTCTGGTACTCCATATGAAAATGTCAGTTTGTCTGTAGCTTGTCTCAGCTGTATGGTCCATCTTCTACATTATCTCTAGTAATGGTAAAATGAGAGCCAGCTGAGCACAGACTCAATCCGCGTCCTCTGGGGAGGAATTGTCTTATCTCCGACTCTCATTATCCAGATGACCGTTTGCTGCAAGCGCAGAATTCAGTTTGTTGACAAATGGCGCTGATGGCGGATAACGACTATCTTATGCACAATTTGCACATTGCTTATAAGGCGCTTACAAGATAATTATTCTGAATAAAATTACCATTTATTCATGGCGTGAGAAAAACATCGCACAACGCATCACACTGTGGTGGTCTTCATGTCCCCAATTATGGGCCCAAAAGATCATTCAACATGAAAAAATTTGATTGATTCAGAAGACTATATATTAGATAGGTTGAAAAAAAAAAAAAACCCACATGTCCATAGAGTTCAACCAAAAGACAAAAAATAAAAACCAACATTCTGAGAATCCAAAACCAAAAGAAATTATTTCCTGATCTTCATTTGGGTCCAAAAAATCAGAACTGGATGGGCACTTAACGGAACTACATGGAACCTTTCTGTCAGTCACCAAACCAAGGTAGGCAGATACTGGCAGATAAAGTCTAAACATATCTTAGTAGTATATTGTCTAATTGGAACTTGCATTGTCTTGTTCTTTGAGTTATAAGTGGAGCCTGAATGGCTGGGTTAGCCCCCGGCTTTGTGTAGATCTTGGCTTCTCCAACAATGAGATCTCCTAGCCATGATTCCTGACACAGTATGGTAGTTTTTGTGGCCCCTGCCCACCTTTGTGTGTCCCAGCTTCTCCTGTTACAGTCTCCATAATACAAATAGTTAATTCAGCAGGGATGGTGGGAACCCCTCATAATGGCAACAACAGGTGAACAGACCCAGGTACTCAGCACAGGGATGGTGGGAACCCCTTATAATGTGCACCTTAGGTGTGCAGACGTGGGAAACCAGCACGGGGATGGTGGAAGCCCCCTTATTATGGGCACAGCAAGTGTGCAGACCCAGGAACTCAGCACAGGGATGGTGGGAAGCCTCCTAATGGACATCTTAAGGGTGCAGACCTGGGAACTCAGCACAGGGATGACGGGAGCCCCTCATAATGGGCACAGCAGGTGTACAGAATGGGGAACTCAGCACAGGGATGGTGGGAACCCCTTATAATGGGAAGAACAGGTGAACAGATCCAGGTACTCAGCACAGGGATGGTCAGAAACCCCTCATAATGGGCACCTTAGTAGTACAGACTAGGGAAACCAGCACCAGGATGGTGGGAAGCCCTCATAATGGAAACAACAGGTGAACAGACCCAGGAACTCAGCTCACGGATGGTGAGAACCCCTCATAATGGGCACAGCAGGTGTGCAGACCTAGGAACTCAGCACAGGGATGGTGGGAACCCCTCATAATGGGTACAGCAGGTGTACAGACCTGGAACTCAGGGAAGGTGGTAACCCTTCATAATTTACACAGACCTTGGAAATGAGCACCGGTATGGTGGGAGCCCCCTTATAATGGGCACAGCAAGTGTGCAGACCCAGGAACTCAGTACAGGGATGGTGGGAAGCCTCATAATGGGCACCTTAGGGGTGCAGACCTGGGAAACCAGCACGGGGATAGTGGGAGACCTCCATAATGGGCACAGCAGATATGCAGACCCGGGAACTCAGCACAGGAATGGTGCGTGGGGTAGAGCCAGACAAAACCATATACATGTGTAAACAATTGTTCATGCTTGGGTCCTTTCCTCAGCTCCCGTGCTGGACATATTTATCTGGCTGACCTCCGGCAGGTGGTATCGCTAGCCTGGTATCAGCTCTTATGTGAGTACTTTCAGTTATGGCCGTTTATTTGTTCATCATCATCCCTAATCCCTCTACCCTCCAGTCTGTGATTATATCAAACTATAATGGTGATTTTTTATCCCCTTTTAGTACATGGATGCACTTGCTCCTGATGAGTGGATAGAAGTCCACGAAACGTCGTCAAGCTTATTTTGATGCATCCGTCTCATATTCATGATTATAGATGTTTTTTATTGCTCTACCACCCTGATATAATGTTATGCCTACTCCATTTGGGGGGCTGTGATGTATAATATTTACTTTCTGTGTCATGTTGGTGACCATCCTCAATATGTATGTTGATACTTTGTATTTTATATGCCAATGTGCTATTATGCGTGTATATGGGTTGATCCATGCCCTATCTTTGGTCTAATAAAGAATACAATTTTTTACATATGTATATGGTTTTGTCTGGCTCTACCCCACGCACCTCATCTAAAGTACCCCCCCCCCTTTTTTGCAAAAGCAACTAGGGATGGAGGCGCAATATTCCCCGTTGCGTCTCATTTAAAGTCCCAAATATTCCCTTTTTTCTTCAGCACAGGAATGGTGAGAGCCCCTCATAATGGACACATCCGGTGTACAGAACCAGGAACTCAGCACAGGGATGGTGGGAACACCTCATAATGGGCACCATAAGGGTGCAGACCTGGGAAACCAGCACAGGGATGATGGGAGCCCCCCATAATGGGCACAGCAGGTGTGCAGACCCAAGAACTCAGCACAGGGATGGTGGGAACCCCTCATAATGGGCACAGCAGGTGTACAGACCTGGAACTCAGGGAAGGTGGGAACCCTTCATAATTTACACCTTAGGGGTGCAGACCTTGGAAACGAGCACAGGGATGGCAGGAGCCCCCTTATAATGGGCACAGCAAGTGTGCAGACCCGGGAACTCAGCACAGGGATGGTGGGAACCCCTCATAATGGGTACAGCAGGTGTACAGACCTGGAACTCAAGGAAGGTAGGAACCCTTCATAATTTACACCTTAGGGGTGCAGACCCTGGAAACAAGCACAGGGAAAGTGGGAGACCTCCATAATGGGCACAGCAGATATGCAGACCTGGGAACTCAGCACAGGGATGGTGGGAACCCCTCATAATGGGCACAGCAGGTGTACAGACCTTGGAACTCAGCACAGGGATGGTGGGAACCCCTCATAATGGACACAGCAGGTGTACAGAACCAGGAACTCAGATCAGAGATGGTGGGAACCCCTCATAATGGGCACCTTAAGGGTGCAGACCTGGGAAACCAGCACAGGGATAGTGGGAGCCCCCCATAATGGGCACAGCAAGTGTGCAGACCTGGGGACTGAGTGCAGGAATGGTGGGAACCTCTCATAATACTACTTATTTATACACATCTGACATATTCCATAGTGCTGTACAGAGGAACTTACACTCTAATGTCCCCCACAGTAACACACTATTATTATTAATAGTGTTGTTGTACAGAGAACACTGAGCAAGTCACATCAGTCTTTGCACCAAAGGAGCTTATACTCCAAAGTACCCATCACTATATATGAAGATTGCGTTGTGTTACTATTATAAATTATCATTACCCTTAAGCTAATTCTGCAGTATTGTGTATATTGTTGGATCTCAGGCCATGCTGACAATCAAATTAACCTTCTGTGGGTGTCAAGAAGCCCTATCAGACCTATGCATATTCTGCAATGCATGTGTTTGATGTGGGCCCTTGTAGGTGTTTATTTGCATTTCAAACATTCATTTCTTGCATGTTTTTGAAAGGCTTATACACTTGCATTTTGTTGTTAATGCATTATGCAAAGAGAGGCAGGAACAGAATCAGGATAACGATTTTCTGTGGTTCACATACGGCAAAATGCACAAAAATGACTGATACAGCTTTTTATGCTTTGACATAAAATGCCAAAGAATTCGATGTAATTATTTTTTTTTTTAAGGCATAGTCCATCTTAAAATAAATAAATAAATAAATGCACTGCCAAAAAAAAAAAATTGGTAATTTTTATTTACGCCTGCAGAGCATTGCAATCGCAGTCGGTGGGTCTTAGATGCAACGTACAGCTTTCTGCATAGTCCATAAGGAGGTACAGGTAGTAGTGTATTTAGGTTTTGTGCTGCTCTAGGCCCGATTGAACTGGTGTACCCCCTAATTTAAATATGACCCACCCCTTCCTGTCAAGGCCACACCCCTTGCTGTTCAAGACCCACTCTGAAATTTGTGTGGGGAGTTCTGAGGGCCTGGGGGGGGGCAATGATTCCCTTAATTTGCAGGGATTTCCTCTAACTTCCTGTTTAGCTATGCGGCAGGAAGTGAAGGGGAATCTCTGCAATGGGACAGGGATGGTAAAAAATAAACTGACAGGGGCTATAACCCTCCCTTACTCTATCCAAAATGAAAAAAAAAAAGCGTTGACTATAGTTGACAAATTTCTGATAATTTTATGGAGAGGACTAAGAAGATCTAACCATGCCAATGGTGCAGCAGAAAACATATAGCACAGGGAGGAAGGTTTGTGGTCTAGGATGAGAGGACAGTCAAAATTAGAAGCGGCGTCCACCCCCCGCCACCCACAGTTGCAGAATGCCGGCCTCCCGCATACCGCTTTATGGGGGCGCTAGACTAATTTGCCTCTCAGCCCAGTCCACCCTACAAGACTGACAGCGCAAGCCGGCGGGGACTCTTTCCGTGCTGCCCCCCTGCAAAGTGTTGCCCGAGGCCTGGGCCTTGTTGGCCTAGGCCATGATACATCGTTGGGTACAGGCCTTCTGTTATGGAGCTGGAAAAAGTTTTTATTGGAGTACAAGTGCTGCTACTGGCCTGCTTTGCTGAGTCCCTTTTCCAGCAGGGGCAGATGGGGCTTGTATTATTTTAATTCAGGAATAAATACGAATCGATGACTCGGCTGTGCGGATGGAGACCTACACAGCTGCACTCAATTAAAAAAATGACGGGATACCCCGAGAAGATTCACCTTGCAATTTCGGTAAGGGCCAATATGGGTTTTGAGGACAGGGTATGCAGCCATGTAACACACTACAGCAGCCATTCTCAACCAAGGCTAAATGGAACCCTAGGGTTCCTTCAGAGATTGCTAGGGGTTCCTCGAGATATGACTGATTGGCCTCCCAGTTGATGGTGTCTTCGTGTCCCTCCATTTTCTTTTTAGTTTCTTTTACATTTTATTTGGAGCACAGCTGGCGTTTTCCTGCAATAAGCTAGACATAGAGTTCCTTGTCCCTGTCAGAAGTCATTGAGGCCATTTGTCTTTGGAGGTTGGTCCATTATTGCACCCTTTTTGTGCTGTGTTTTAACAGTTGACTTTTTTTGTTCGCTGGGGAACAACATAGCACCGCATCGTGGATCTCTAAAAAAATACCACCGGCACATAACCTTCTATGACTTTTCCGGGAACAGAAATATTATTGGAAGTCTTGGAAGTGAGGGTCCAAACATTATTCTAGACCTTAGCAGACTTTTTTTTTTTATCATTTTCTCATCTCAGTTGAGGAAATTATTGTTGGAATGTGTAGTGGTGGAATATGAGACAAGGTTGCGTCCAGGAGGGTCCTTGTTGCAAATACGTTCAGAACTGGTGAGGGAGTGGATGGGATTTCTACTTGAAATACACTTTACTGCAGAAAAATGGAAAATTGTAGGCGATTCCTAAAATTCGGGCAGTTGGAGTGATATCGGTGCCTGATGACAGTGGTCATCAACCCTGTCCTCAGGACCCACTAACAGGCCAGGTTTTATGTATTAACTTGGGGAGATGCAGACTAGAATACTACAATCACTGAGCAGCAAATGATATCACCTGTGGTGTATTTCAGTTATCTTGCAAACCTGGCCTGTTAGTGGGTCCTGATGACCACTGCCTGATGAGACCCCCATCGAGCTGGGTGAACACAGTAACAGTATATTGAACGGTGAGGAATGTGTGCTACTCAGGACATTGTATAGGACCCAACAATGGCTTTGTTCTCCATCCAGGACACAAAATGGGATGTCTCCAGCCACACATAACCTCAGATGAACTGGATTGTCCGCAGGACACAGGAGTCTGACCAAGAAGAGCACAAAGATCCCGCAGGACAGAGTGGGGGGTCGGGATCCCAGCATCCTCTTCTTTATCTCTTATCATCACAGTCATACAATCCACATTCCTGCCAACAGAAAATAGGTCATCTAAAGTATTGTCAGTGAACACATACAGTACTTTTGGGTTGTTCATTTAATTACTGAACTGAGATTCTGAACAAGAATCCAGTTTTAGGCCCCTTTCACATCAACAGACCGATCGGGTCCGCCTGTCTGTTTTTCTGGTGGACCCGATTGGACCACACATTGTTCTCTATGGAGTGTCCATTGACACCCACCGGTATCCGATCCGGTCTGCTAAAAACAGACGGATCATGATCTGTTTCCCAATCAGATGACAATCTGATGAAAATGGACAGGCAGACCATTTCCACCCAACCGCCCCATAGAAAATGCAGAACGGACACAGACTTGTCATCCGCCTGCTCAGCGGGGATCAGCAGAGAGATCGCTGGACGGATTCCGCTCCGTCTGAAAGGGGCCTTGGGTGCTTTCTCTTCAATATTTTCATGATGGTGTTTTACATAAATATTTCTATATTGTTACCATTAGATAGGTCATATAGAAAGCCTGATAGACTTGAGGGCAGGAAGCAGTAAAGGACAATCACTGTACAGTAGAAAAAATATGGCCGCTCCATACATGCACTATATGTAGGAGCCAGGGCAAACATTTTCTTGCCCCCCCCCCCATCCCCCATGCAATTTCACTCTCCACCTCAACATCCCTAAAAATAAACAATACTACCCTATCATTACACTGGATCCCCTCCCCCATACTACCCCCATTATTACACATGACCCCCCCTCCTTTACTACCCTCTTTATTGCAGAGGAACCCCTCCCCCTTGTTATCCCCACCATTACACAGGACTCCCCTCCCCCATACTACCAATATTATTGAACTGGACACCCTCCCCTCCCCAATACTGCCTCCATTATTACACAGGACCCCCCTCCCCACCCTACCCCCATTATTATACAAGACCCCCTCCCCCATATTACCCCCATCATTACACAGGACCCCCCTCCCCCTTGTTACCCCCATCATTAGAGAGGAATCCCCTCCCCCAAACTACCACTATCCATACATTGGACCCCTCCCCCATACTGCCTCCATCATTACACAGGATCCCCCCCTCCCCATCCTACCCCCTTTATTATACAAGACCCCCTCCCCCATTCTACCACTATCATTACACAGGGCCCCTTCTCAAATATTACCTCTATTATTACACAGGACCCCCTCCTCCAACTACCCCCATCATTACACAGGACCCCCTCCCCCATACTACCACCATCATTATACATGACCCCCTCTCCCACAATACCCCCATCATTACACAGGACCCCCTCCCCCATACTACCACCATCATTATACATGACCCCCTCTCCCACAATACCCCCATCATTACACAGGACCCCTTCCCAAATATTACCTCTATTTTTACACAGGACCCCCTCCCCCAAACTACCCCCATCATTACACTGACCACCTCCCCCAAACTACCCCCATCATTACACTGGAACCCTCCCCCATATTACCCCCATTATTACACAGAACCCCCCCATACTACCCCCCTTTATTACAAAGGTCCCCCTCCCCCATACCACCCTCATCATTAAACAAGACCCTCCCCATACTACCCCCATTATTACACAGGACTCCCCTCCCCCTTGTTACCCCCATCATTACAGAGGACTCCCCTCCCCCATACTACCACTATCATTGCACTGGACCCCCTCCCCCATACTGCCTCCACCATTATACAGGACCCCCCCTCCTGGTCCTACCCCCATTATTATACAGGACCCCCTCCCCCAAACTACCCCCCCATCATTACACAGGACCCCCTCCCCCATATTATCCCCATTATTACACAGGACCCCCCCATACTACCCCCATTATTACAAAGGTCCCTCTCCCCCATACCACCCCCATCATTACACAGCCCCCCCCCCCATAATTACACAGGACACCCCTCTGCCTTGTTACCCCTATTATTACATAGGTCTCCCCTCCCCAATACTGCTCCCATCATTACACAGGACCCCCCTTCCCATACTACCCCCATTATTAAACAGGATATCCCTCCCCCTTATTACCCCATCATTTCACAGGACCCCCCTCCCCGCCCTACCCCCCATTATTATACAGAGCCCCTTCCCCATATTACCCATCATTACTCAGGACCCCATCCCCCAATCTACCCCCATCATTACACAGGACCCCCTGGCCTCCCTTCACAGACCCCTGCATTGACCCCCCCCCCCCCCCCAGCGACAGAGGTTTCACCTTGATAGTGTCCAGAGAACACCAGGGACACCCCAACAAACCCTTTTTGAAGAAGTTCTTTAGCGTGCTGATGGTCTCTGGCTTGTCGGACATGGTGAGGGAGAGGGGGGCGGCGGTACGGACAGGCGCTCTCCCAGGACAAGGTGTACCTTACCAAGCTGGCCGATCACCGCACAGGCTGCAGACATCACACCCATCAAATCCCCAGCACCCCCGACATTCAGTTAAACCCTCATCTCCTGAGTGATAGCCAAACCCACGTACCAACTATTTGAGGGCAGCGTGGGCTCAAGGGGCAGCTGCTATGAGCCCCACACACTAATGACTGGGCCCGGGGGCAGCTGCCCCTTTTGCCCCACCTTATAGGCGGCCCTGGCTAAGGGCATAGTAAAATCTTGATGGGGCCCCTCGGTGACCTGCATACTATCATTTATCCTATTACAAAGTATGTTTAAATCAAGGACAAGGCAGCAGGAGAGTAATCAGCATAGTCAGTACACTACAAGGGACCATTGCTGCAGACACAAGATGTCAGGGAATGGGGGAGGGGGGGGAGGGGGGGGGGGGCATCTGTGCAGGGAATTCACTTTTTGCCTTTGTTTTCCACCTACCGGTCTTTTTCCAGCATCTCAGATCCCAGTGTAAATTTCACGCACCCCTCCCCCACCCCCTTTCCTCTGCCACAGCAAGAGTGCTGAAGGAGGTGGTGTAGTATATAGTAAAAGGAGAGAAAGGAAAAAAAATAACAAGAGTTCCATTAACAATAATGCCCATCACAATATTATATAATATGGCACACAATTACTTTATTATAATATTCTATACAACTGTAATACATCTTTAAACTGTCATTTTTTTTTTCTCTTTTTGCAGAACTACAAACACAGTTTTTAGCGGAGGAGACCTTTCCAAGCCCGAGGGAGACTGCGTTAGCTTAACGGGTCAGTTTCAGTGCTGGCCGGGATGCCTAGAAGCTCCGAGGGCAACAAAAATGTAAACTCAACCAAAGCTGGCCATACATTGTTTCCAGATTCAACCGGTTCAGCAGGAACCAGCCAAATTCCGATCAGTGTATGGGCATCCTGCTAGACAGACACATAGCTCCCAACTGTCCCTGATTTGGAGCAATGTCCCTCTGTACCTCATTCCTCCTCATTTGTCCCTCATTTTGGTCTGATCTATATAGATGTATATAAAATGCACTTTTTATCTTTCAAAAAGTCTTTCCCAGCGCTAAACCTTTCATCCATATTCTAAATTTCTGCATTTGTACATTTTAAAAGCCAATATAAAGTAATAGTAGTGGTAAAAAAAAAGTCCCTTGTGGATTTAATTAACCTTTTTTTTTTTTTGGTTAATTCTCCTTTAAGGGGGAGTGGCAGGGGGCGTGTCCTATGCCTACATATGTTTGTTAGTAGGTGTCCCTCATTCCCATCTCGAAATGTTGGGAGGTATGAGACAGACGTCGGTGGCCAGCTTACCACCCTAAGACCAGCCGCCGCCGTTATGCTACGGTTGGCTCTGTTGCGCAAATCGCCGTAGCAGTACGCAATAGATACAGTGGGCGCGCGCAAAGGCGCCCAAAAAAGGCCGCGGTCGCTCCATAGAGAGCCAGAAACGGGAT